>NW_027111767.1:798804-803235 GCF_000696795.3 Halyomorpha halys
ATATGCCTAATCGAAAATAAATGTACTGTAGGTAATAAACTTCTTAATATGTTGGTACATTTTATAGGCAAAAACTATTTTTTTAAAATGTTTGTGACACAGATCTCTTTCCTTAAGTTTAGAACATAGAAGAAATCTAGATATTCATAGATTAGAAATACCTACGTATTTTCAGGTCACTGACTTGTAATAGACCTCAAGTTTTAAAGGTTTTTATTTCGTAGACGGATGGAGTAACGATGTTTTCATTCCTTATCATCGATACGATTATTTTATTCTTAAATTCTCCTTCAATTTATTTGGATTACAAAACAAGTCTATTAATTTTGTACTCAATTCATATCTTAACTTATGAAGATAAAAGAACAATGGCATGGATTCTTTATAGTATAACTACCACATTTAAAATAACATAATATAGAAATATGTTCTATGAAATATATAAATTTGGTTTAAAATATTGTAAATACTTTTGAAAATCGAATATTTAAAAACTGAGAGATTTAGCATTCTACAAGTCAACCCGAATTATTACTTGGTATTTTGATAATAATCGATTAAACTTTAAAAGAAACTATAGTAGATTCATATAACAAAAAATGGGGGGGGGGAAGCATATTATTTTGCTATAATGATTTCTAGCATTGTAATTTAAAGGATTGAAACATCAGGAAAAAAAATAAGGTTCCTCTCCACTTATCAATTAAATGAATACTGAGGAAACAAGGGAATTAGAAAAGGATAAATTAGAGGGGGTGTCTATAAAAATACCCAAGATACTTTACACTAAGACTATACAAGTAGAGTGGAAAGAATTGAGGTATTATCAAATGACACTAGATGCAGTTCTCTTCTTACCTTTTGAATAGATTTCTAAGAATTCTTTTATTAAAGCACAAAAGAAGACATTATAATTTGTTTATTTAATCTAACTTAATTTGTTGAGAACTTATATATATATATTTTTTAATATTATATGTCAAAAACATGGGCAAAGTGATAAAGTTGAAATTATTAGTTAAGCTCTTACATGCACGCTCCAATTTAAGTGAATAATTAACATTTTTATTATTTGAATAATATAAATTTTTTGATGTGCATATCCCCTCTTTGCATGATTATAGAAAGGTTATCACATATGAATATAAAATACTATTATAAAAATATAAAGACGATTTTTCTATCAATAATTAAAATATTCACTTATCAAAAATAAAGTTTTTTTTTTGGGCAAATTAAAATTCTTTTTCCAAAATTTTTTTTTCCAAGTCAAGTAGTTAACTTATCTATTTATGATGCTACCATAATAATTGTTTAATAACTATGTTTCAAAACTTGATATATTGACTTATGATGACAAACTTCTCAATTATGAATTATATAATTATAAATCAGGACTAATGGAATAACTAAATGACAATAATGTAAAGTATTAATATTAACATTAGGTCAACATTAATATTAGGTAAATATTGACAATTTGCGTGATATTACAGAGTTAAACAAATATATTAATTTAAACATGATTATAAGTGCGAAATAAATCATATGTTAAAAGGAGATACTTTAATTTGTTTTAAATTCATATTTTAGGTTATAGAATTTTTGGCATATGCGAATAAATATACACTCAAACATCGTCTTTATAATTAATTTCGTTTATATGCCACTGTTCGTCGACAGAGAATGGCTACCAATATTAATGACATAATATATTTATTTTATTTAAATAATAAAAATCAATACCACTACAACCAATGAAGGGCCAGTGGTTCAATACTTCATGTAATTTAAGTACTACTTTAAATTACTTGAAGTATTAAAAACGATTGAACAAGGTGGTGATTTGATGACCTCAATCGCCAGATTTTTTCTTTAATTAGAATACCCACTATATAGAGGCAGGCTGGGTGGGGCCCAGGGTGGCTCCCCACAGCTTTGCCTCACAGCTACAGTAACATAATAAAAAATTATCTACCACAGTCGGATTCTAACCCGGGCCAAGGAATTAGTAACACAGCGGCTTACTCACTGGGCCGCTCCCCATTTATTTCATTTATAAAATAAAGTAAAATAACTATTCCGTTTTACTTCATATACTCTTTATTCTTTTGCATCAATAAAATTAGATTCGTTCAGTAATAGCCTCTAGTAGTAATAATTTAAGTTCCTGTAGCAAAGTGATAGCTGAAGGGAGGTTTTAACCTTAAAGAGAAATAAATTATGTATCTCTATCTAGCTACCCTTATAAATATTGAATGCACTCAACTATCTCCACTTTTCTTTAGATTCCATTTCCCATCAAGATCTTAAAATTTATTGGCTGTCTCCTAGATCTTTTCGGAGAAATTCTCCTTTAATATAATTCAGGACTCTCTCCTCATTGAAAATGGAGTACAAATTGAAAAATAGAAGCCGTCTGGAAAGGAAACTGAGAGGAGTGAAATATAGGAAGTGATCAAAAGCTGGAATCAGAGAATGAGCAAAAGCGATTTGAATAAAGGACTTTGAGCGAGGAGTTGATAAAAAGGGCTGGTGTTGATTACCGGAGAGCCAGCGATAAGTGGGTTGGGGATTAGGGAGGATAAATCCTCTTTACCGGGATCGATCCCCATCCCCCGGCACGAAGGGGCATAATGAGACGATGGTTGACGCAACTGTCGCGACCGCTGGTATGATAATAGCTCCACGGTGATCCTGGCAAAGGTCTTATAACGGGTCGCCGTCTCACCTTCAGTTTATCCTCTCTCCGGTAATAGCTTTTGTTACACTCTTTCTCATCTTCATCCTTTCACCCGTTATTTTACTGTGCAAGAACGTGGTCTTACATGTGTAATCGATTGCATTGATTATGATTATCTACACATAAGATTGCAGCTAAAGCAAATAATTTCTTATAAATACCTCAAGGTTTGAAATTTTAACAAATTCAAACTTTTGGATGAACCAATTTGATATTTTCAATTAAAAAAAAAATAATAAAGATTTGGTCATATGCTGAAAATATTCTTCCAATATTTTTTTAAGTCATATATATTGTACATCACTTTTTAGCATCACTTAAAACATTCGTGCATACCCACAATAGACATTGAGTGCTATAATGCCCACACTGTTACAAAATTTGAGTAATCAATCATCGATATTTGTATTTATTAACTTTTTCAACGTTTTTTGAACACTGTAAAAAATTTAAAACCACAAAAATTATCTTTAAGCAAATATATGTGTAGAGAAAAAATGTTTTCCTAAAATTTTCATTCGCTTCCGTTTTGTCAATTATCGTCAAGTGTCCATTAAATTTTGAAAAAGATCGTCGTGTTCTTTTGAACAGTACGATTGATTCTAAGATTTTGACCATGGAATGCTGAGATATCCTATATATAAATTAACCTCTACAAAAACCTTTAAAAACACAATAACCAATATGAATATTTGTATAGCTATATTCTTGTAGAATCTAAAATATATATATAAAAAATTATATATATATTTATGTTTTAGTAGATACTAATTCGGGATTTAATAACCACATTATTTTTAAAGTTTTGTACCCTGAAGTTTTACCAGGCTCCTAATCCATGCAAATAACGTCTGTGAGAAAATTAACAGTTGTGTTGGCGAAAGTGGCTCAGAATAGTTAAATCTTTCCTCAACTTTTAATTGTTTTCCTCATTTTCTACAATTAGCTATGACCATTTATTTCTTCGAGACCAACTTAAATTTTATATGATTCCTGGTCACTAAAACTTTCATTTCTGTATATTTATTTATGAAATAATACATTATAATTCGCATAAATTTGGAATACAAAAGTAAAGTATCCAAGTCGTAACTTGAACTCCTGAATCTAGTAAATTACTCAAAACCTTTTACCGAGACAGATTAGTTTAATTGTTTAATTAAGTTATTTTAAATGATGATACAGAAGGAGCCAACTAGAAAAACTTCCAACTCATACACACATGTTTTTCAAATCACACAATATAACGAATTAACTAACCCTAGGTTAGTTAAAAAGACCTGTCACTAGTTGAAGAATTAATTAGGCAAAGGAAATATTGCCTTTATTTTATTTATTCGAAGCACATACACACAAACTCATCAGGTATGCACAGGACGCAACGCGTATGCAACAAACGTAGATGCAGAAATAAAATTATTATTGAACAATGCCGCGTTCAATATTTGATTTTATATAAATCAATTATATAATCACCTGAAAATGCTCGAGAAATTCGAGAGTTCTTGATTATCTAATTTTATTTACATTATCACTAATGACACAACGTAATAAACAATCGATTTGATGGTGCAAAACACAATGGAAAACAATATTTGACTTAATAGCAATTAATTAATAATAATTTAAATTTTTATTATTTAATTGTTGTAGAAATGATTGAGTTTCCATTCCACTTTATATATATA
>NW_027111767.1:803285-811704 GCF_000696795.3 Halyomorpha halys
AAACCAGGGTACTTTTAAAATGATTGTAGTTTTATTTTATTTTTTTTATTGTATGTTTTTGCTGGACAGATAAACTCATAGTTTTTTCCCTCACTACATTTGGTTACAATTTATCACTCTGTTCTTTTACCACTTAAATCTCGTTTTTAAAGTCCAAATCAACCGAAACGTCGGACACGTAATAGTATAAATTAAAAGTAATAGGATAAATTTAAACAAATAATAATCTACTGCTTCGTTTTATTTTTGAAAAAAAGGGAAAATAAATGAAATAAAAATACAATAATTTTATAGTAAGTTCGTTTCCCTTTAAGATCCACCATAAAAGTTTTTAATAAAGGGTTGACTGAAATTTGTTTTAAAATAAATAAAATATCGATAACATAATGGCAATTGATAGGCCGAGAGATCGTGTATGAAAAAAATAACAAAATGGTAGCCAGTCAGATGCTACTTGCAAAAATGGCGGCTGTTACAGAACATAAAAAATTTTTTTGATTCGGACCAAAGTATTTTTAAACTATTAGCACTAACACTAAAAAAAAAACCTAAAAATATGATTTAAAATAAAGTAAATTTGCTAAAATATAGCCCTAAAAGGGCTATTTACGTTCATATTCCTCTATAAATATTCCTGATATATGCTTTATTAGAAATCGGACAAAACTGTTTTTTAAAGAAAAATTATACATCAGAAACTATTAGACGTACATATATCAGTCAGCACTCGAATTAAAGCTAATGTAATAAACCATAATGTAGTTTATGACCTTTAATTTTGTAGGAGTAGTAGTGTTCATAATATTTTCTAAAATAATTTGATTTCAATTTGTTCAGAAAATATTTCGTAAACAAAATTCCTATTAGATAAACGTCATAAACTACCTTATAGTACATTAGACTTGCTTTAATTTGAGTGCTCACGGACATCTGTACTTCTAATGTTTTTATAAATTCAGGAACGCCTGATTTTTCTGTAATTTTTTTATGAAATTTTGATTTCTAAAAAAAAGTATAGATCAGGAACTATTGAACGTAAATAGCTCTTTTAGGGTACATCTTTTAGCATATTTACTTTATTTCAAATGATATTATAATAGCTTTTCTAGTATTGTATGTAAAATTATTTTTTATTGACATTTTGAAAGAACCACAAAGACACTCTAAGACTCTACGATAGGACTCTCAGTTGTTTATCGGCAATCCAAAAAAAATTCAAAAAAGTACTATCAATGTTTTCATAAGATAATGTGGATTTTTTTGATAAAGGGTCTCGGACTAAGAAAATTCATAATATCCACACGCCTACCAGGTTGATGATTAATCAACAAATTAAGTATTATTATTTCATTTTCCCTAATCCTAAGAATACAAAATAAGAAGAAAAAATAGACAGCCTGTATTAAATATATTATATTATTAATATATTATATATTATTTTATCATTATGCTATTTTATTTATTTATTTTTCATACAGATAGTCTGATTATGTTTATTTGTCTATTCTCTTGTTTGTATATATTTTAAGAGAGTTTTTTTTATTTTATTTCATTATTTTTTTTTATTTTTTTTTTACTTATTTATTTTTTTTGTTTTATTTTAGTATGTATGAGATCATTCATCAATATTACCTATTGCCCACAACTGTGTGGCAGATTGTAATATCTATCAATAAATAAACCTATCAATTTCAAAAAAAATATATATATATTATATTGTATTCATTAAATAAATTACCCTGGGTTGGGTTTAATATCAGTAACAAAAAGTATAATTCTGAATCCTCGCTTACCAACAGTATCTTTGAGCGATTCCGGATTTAGATGTAATTTTATCCCCTAACACTGTTCTATAGCGAAGTTGAAGTGAACTTTAATGAAAGCTGAACTGATACCTTCCCTAACTGTTTAATGAACTCCAAATTGATCAGGACGAAACACGCACAGTTTCACAAACATTATTCACACATAGATAACACTTGATGAAGATATCCACCACGGGTTTTATTTGACAACATTCTGAACAAATTTCACAAAGTATTATCTGAACATAACATTTATTAGGAAATAATAATTAGGAGAAAAGCTTTTTTATACCAAACAATTCCAGAAGAGTATACAACAATGTAGTAGATAAAGTAAAAAATAAAGGAGGGCAATCTAATTACTAAATTACCTCTGAAAGACGTAACTGCCCGTTTTATGGCACTCGACGCGTTGCTATAAAGTATAAAAGCAATTAGGTTTATAAAGTGCGACGGTTCGATCGTTGATTCTTCCCCGAGACGAGGACAGCTATGGTCAGGTATTCACATAAAACTTTATAGCTATGCCAGTAAATTTGCCATAAACCAATATCCAATACTACTGTCCATAAACCTATGATTGTAGCATAAAAGAGATACGTTTCATATATATACTACTACTAAAGACTTAAATACAAGAACTGTGCCAGCTGTCCTCAGTATATAACAGTTGATGATGGACAATGGTAGAAAATAGATCAATATATTCTCAAAAAAATTGGTATAATTAAAATTTAGAAATAAATAAATGTTACATTTATTATAGGTAACGTATATGTACCAATTGAATTAAAATTAAACAGTATTATTTGAGGGGGACCGGGGTTCAGTAATTGATACGCTGTGCTACCAAGGACCTAGGTTAGAATACGGCTGTAGCAGATAATTACTTATTTTGTTACTGTAGTCGTGAGTAAACCCTGTGGGTTCAGGAGCCTTTATGAAACCTAATCAGCTTATATAGAATGAGTAAGTCGAGGGAAATTTGGAGGTTGAACGTGATCATGAAAAAATCACCTCCCTGCACAACTGTGTAAATAAACACGGTGTAAGAAACAGTACTTCCTTACGAAGTACTGAATCCCTGACTCTCATGGGTTGTAGCGGCACAAATTATATTAATCATATAACTATAATTTCAGAGTTGGTTTTAAGTGATTTTTCAAACATATCAACAATAGAATGCTGCAAAACAAAGACTGAACATTTCAGGAATATTGTATATTTTTTTTTTATACGTGAAATGGAATTCAAGTTATAACTCAGCTTTTATAATAAAAGAGTGCAATAACATTCATTCGCTTGGGTATTTTTACTGGTTACTATAGAGCCTTTATGCCACCAGTGAATGAGCAGGCTAAATTATTAATGAATAAGGATGAAGTTCACCAAAGTGAACTGGAATTTCAGGATCAAAAACCGGTTCAGGTTTCCAGGTATCGTTTTTCATTGGCAGCTTATTACTTTTCACAGCGCAGTTATAAACAGGATATCAAATATGAGAAGTGATTATAGGTTACCACCAAAATTACCATGATTTTACCCTTGCATAAAATTTGCAATAAAATAGTTCCTTGAAGTAGAGATATCAAAATAGAAGATGAATGAAGTCAGCTCCTATTTTGATACATTATATAAAGTGCTAAGAGTGGTTTAATTATAAATTAAAAAAACAAGACAGCCAATGAATTGAAAATGAATTCCTTTATGAATTGAACATAATTTTATTAAATTAAATAATGACTACAAATAATTTTAGCGTCTTCTTCTGACATTTATTTCATTTATTAGATAATCTGTATTATGTACTAATTTCCACTAGATATACAATGAATAAAAATAATATTATAGTCGTTAATTTATATTTAAATGCCTATTGAATAATTGTATTTTTATATTTTTGGGAGGGAGAAGGGGGTGGTGTGGATTTAAAAACTTTAATCATTGGATTTTCGCAGTTGTTAATATAGATATTTTATTTAAGATCTTGCATTATGAATTACTTATTATATAGTTTAGTTGTAACATTTAGATTTAGATAATAGATTAATTGTTACTTTTGGAGTTATCTATGAGACGCGGAACGTTTATTAGGTTTCCAGGTGTTCTGATTCTTTGATCCTTGATTTTTTGAATTGGATGTTTGTTAGATCTTACTAAATGTTCGACTAAAAGCGTATCTCTTCTGTTACGGCGTTTGTCACATTGCCTTCTTGTGTCGTGTAATCTTCACTCGAAAATAGATTTTTCGTAGATTCGTCAGTTTGATCCTTATCAGGAAAAGTCTTTTTTTTTTATTTATTGGGTGCAAAGTCTATTTTTCGATCAAATAAAGATAACAATTTTATACAACGAGTAGACATGATAAGAATAGTTAATGACTGGTGAAGGAGCCACTTGAATATATTTTTAAAAAAGTAGTTCACCTGGTGTTATTCTTTAAAGGCACCTTAGGACTAAAATCATTAGGAAGTTAAATTAGTTAATTATTTCATAATTAAGAGGAAAAGTTAAAGGGATTGGGGTAATTTATTGGCGTTCATCTTGATTAGTCAGCTCTGAAGCCATCCTTCAAAGGTCGAAATTTAATATTGGATAGTTCATTAAAATAATAAAAGGGTCCTTAATAAACGTAATAAAAAAGTATTTTACCGTCTTTTTTGACTCAATGAAAATTTATCAGCGAACCGTATCAGTCCAATACAGCCACCGATCTGGTATCCAGTGACAGCTAAAATCTACGACACTATCTATAAAACAGTTCCCAGTTCCGTTATCAGGAATAGAAGAGATAAAACTGGATGTGGCAGAAATAGCCTCGGATATCCTCCAAAAAGACTGAAAATAAAACCTATATGGATCATTAGGCCTTGAAACATTAATAAAACAGAAGATGTATAAATAACTGAACAATGGTAAAAAGTCAATTAAAGATACCGCAACGCGAAGTCTATTACAGAAACCGCAATAACTATTATTTGAATGCTTCGGTCGTAAATATTTATGAATCATTCTATTAACAAATGACGATATAAATAAAATACTATCAACTAAATCACAGCGGTTATGTGACGTTCTTCATTTTTCTTCTAGGTAAATAAATAACTTCATCTCATAAATGAACAGCAATTTCAGTAAATAAGTGGTACAAATTTAAAAGTCACGAACCACAAAATATAAATTCACGTTTAGCAAAACATTCTTTAATAAACATAAGTAAAAATTTAAAATCTCAATAAAACAATAGCAACCTTAATAAATAAAGCTACTCGTAACTATGGTAGTTTTGGTTGATGAAAAATTTGGGATTTACCATCAGTTTAAATCATAGCTTTAATTTTTTTTTTTGTTTTTTGTATTTAGGCTCTACGGTAATTAGAAAAAACGAAATTGATGAGGAAATAAAAGCGAGGCTGAAAATGCTTGTTATTGTTCAATTTCGAAAGAGCTTAGCTCGGGCCTTCTATACAAAAACTTAAATATTCCAATTTGCAAAACCATTATCCTTCTCACTGTTCTTTATGGACGCGAGACGTTGCTTCTTACACTATCGATGAACATCGCCTTAAGGGTTTCGAAAATTAGGTATACATAAAATATTCGGACCGGTAAAAGATGAATTAACGGGAGAATTTAGAATGCTACACAACACTGCATTAAGGGAACTGCAACCAGTAACTATAATTCAAGTAATAATAATAATACCATTGCAGCATGGGCGAGTAAGGTTGTAAGGCTTAGTAACGAACGGATACCAAAAAGGTTAATAAACACTGAACCGACGGGTAAACGTCCGAGGGGTAGATTAAAACGTAGATGGGAGGATTACGTTAAAATTAACTGATTTCGTAGAATAGGGTTTGGAGAGGCGTCACTGGAAGGATGTATGTAGAGAGTGATTGGTGGTATCGCCATCGTACCTTCGGGTTCGTTTCGCCTTTATTATTAATTTTTATTATTATTACTTTTTATATTAATTATTGTTATACCAAGATTAGTAGTTGACCATATGTGATAGATTGTAGGAAGATAGTCTAGTGGAAAATATTTTTTTGGTTACCAATAAATTTTTTTTTACTATTTTGTACCTTTATTGACCACCACCCAGGCTATCTCACAACAATTAATTATTTTTATTTTAAATATATTTTTTTTAATTTCTTGAGACAGGTAATTATTTATTAAATAAATTGTAAATAAAATTCTATCCTTGTATAGTCTCAAACACTTTTTATTTTATCAACAGTCCAACGTTTCGGCCATTTCAGCCATCCTCAATGATAACCTTCAATACAAATTCTCATCTCACATCAAAATTTAAAATTTGTTTTGCAGGCTATTCTGCCTAGGTCATTAATTATAGAAGTTTTAAATATTTATGAATTTAAAAAAAACATTATAGGGTTTTAACTTATAATTAATGACCTGGGCAAAATAGCCTGCAAAACAAATTTTAAATTTTTATGTGAGATGAGAATTTGTATTGAAGATTGTCCTTTCTGATTGTCAGTCAAACGTTGGACTGTTGATGAAATAAAAAGTGTTGAGACTATACAAGGATACAATTATTGATTTATTTAATAAATTATTTTTATATTTATTACTTGTTATTTTTATCACTTTTTGTATGTGTTATTTTACTTTTAGTATATTTATAATTTTGTATATCCTCATATGCGGGATAATTTTGTTTTTAAACAATTATAAATAAATTTAACCTATGAGCGAAACTATACATTTGTATGTGTATATGTATAAATTATTGCTATTTATAAAATTATTGTATACATAATTTGAATCTTATATTCGTTGAAGGGGGGAAAATATATTGGTTTAAGAGAAAAAATATATTTGGAGAATTATAAGAGGATTATGAAAAAAAATAAAATAATAAATCCTAAAAAATATGGAATACGCACAAACAGAAACATTCGGTAGTAAACCCCAAATCTGGGGCAATGATAAGCGCCTACAGAGTTATCAGATTAGAATATTAGGTTGCACAAACACTATCATTGAAATGAGATGGTTGGCAAATGCTTTGAGTTGCATATGCATAGGTAGCAACAATTGATCAATTTACACTATCTGAAACAGTAAGTACATAAGTCAATATTTCAGGCAAATGTTTCTTCCTGAATATATTTAACGATGAACACATATTTTATACAGCTAAAGATAATTTTTTTTCGTAGTGTATTTGTATAATTTTAATTCATTTACTCAACTGGAATAACTGTAGACGTACTGACTGGATAAATTATGTATAAATATACTAAAAATGTAAATATTAATAAGCACCAAACTAATTACTGTGTAAAATAATATTTCTAATTAAAGAATCATTTGCCTTGGGGCAATAAACAGTGTCACCTGTTTCGCAAAACCCATTTCTTCATAGAGTAATCATTAGTATGATATATATAATATGTTCTTAAGAGAAAAAAAGACCGTAATGCGGTATAATGAGTATACCAATTATAAATAATTTAATTGGTTGTAACAATTAGAGGTACTAAAAATATTTTTAACATTTCATTTTATCCGCTGGCAAAATGACATAATTTTTATTTTTGGTAATTCAATATAAAAGGGAGTACGTATATAAAACTAAATAGCCAAACTTACTTAGAAAAAATCCAATAATAAATTGATAAGCGAAAGTACAACTGAATTAATTATAGTTAAAACATTTATCAGAAGATGCTGCAGTTGAAATGCGACGAAAGGCTACAGAAAGGAAAATATCGATTAAACGAACTTTATATTGCTTTATAAGAATCCCTGAAATGTCTCGAAGTTGCCATTACCAAACTTACGATTGTAAGCTGGATCCACACGTCCTTGAAACTTGCCACTAACTCAAAATACCAACAAATGCTTGTTTCTTAGTTGACAAAGAAAGCAACAAACGTTGTAATCCACACGCTTGTACGTTATAGAGAGGCAAACATGGGGGACGATGGACATGTGAAGGCCATTATTACCTTCGATTAACCCTATTTCAATTATAAAAAACTAAAAAAGTAAAGCGGCTAAATGAAAGGAAAAGTAAAAATCAGCAAGGTAACATGGTACAATGGTGAACATTCATAGAAATAGTGCTAAATAACCTATAAATTTTGTTAAAAGTAAATATGTTTACTGTTAAATAAGAAATACACCGCTAAACTTAAGAGGTAAGATAAGGAACAATGTCATAAATAATCTTGAGTTCATTATTGAATCCGATGGAGAAGTTCTTTAATCAATTAAAATACGAAGAGCATAAATATCCAAATTTTGGCAATTCTAAAACAATACTGATCGAGCCCAAATATGTGGATTTACGCTTATGCGTGCTATGCTTCACCATAGTTTGGAAACTGTGTTGTAGCATGTTTACTAGAATGTTAAATGAAGCCGTATTTGAATTGTAAATTAGAAAACAAATTTGTGTCAAATTTACAGTATTTTTTTTTTAATTTATCATTGTATAATTATTACCATATATTAATTATTATCATTGTATAATTACTTTCTATGAAACCAAAGGATATTTCAATTTTTTCTATAAAATAACAAAATGCAGTATACATAAATGCAAGAAAAACACTTCTTTTTTTTAAAATTTT
>NW_027111767.1:811769-821747 GCF_000696795.3 Halyomorpha halys
AGGAAACACCTAAAATATTCATATTATTTACTTACTATTCACTCTACACCTACCACTATATTTGGACATACCTTACAATATATTTGTCATTATTTTTTTTTCTTTTTCTTTTTTAGATTTCTTACTATTGCTACTACCGAGTAACATAGTAAGAGACAAAAAATTAATTAATTATATCAATGAAGAGAACATACTAAGGAACGTAAGAAGAATCGATCTCTAACATAGTCGTCTTTGAATCGAATGGGTCATTGAACAGAACATAAACTTCAATACAACAAAATGTTCTGGAGAAAATATGAGTAAATTCGTTTTAGCCGGCATAAATAAACGTAGGACAATAACATAAGGGAGTTGAGCTGCCCGGACCAGAGCTCACGTCCGATGAGGATAATTGAACACAGTTTTCCCCTGGAGCTGACATCGCCATTAGCGCTCTCTGTCGGAACCATTAAAACTTGTACGCTGTTTTTAATCCGGCTGTTGGCACCCCAGCTAAGGCTACCTTCCAACGCCACCTGTATCGAAAGGGGGTTGCGGACAAATGTTCGCAATGAGTTGGGGTTATGGAAGTCAAACTCCAACTTCTCTCTCAGAAATACACGGTATAATTCGTAATTGGATCATCAAAGGTAAAAGCATCGGCCAAAAATATACCAGAAACAGTAGAATATAGTTCACATTGAAATGTATTTTGTTTTTACGAATTTATGAAAAGAATGCAATCGAATTATGAGAGATGAAAATTCATTTTTAGAAAAAAAATAAATAAAATCCCGTTTGAAATAAAGAATAAAATGAAAAAAAAAAAGAGTGAGTCCATGAAAGCTTTGTATTATACAATTGAATTATTAAAATTCTCAATACGTTAAAATGTCAGGGAAGATATAAAATAAAATTACACTTTTTATTGTTTAAATCGATCAATAAACAGTCCTAAAACAAGGTTTCTGAAACTTTTGACATCACCAAATTCTTCACGGCTAAATTCCTACATTCTTGAAATAATCTTATAGAAGAAAAGTATAGTATTTTTTCAATAAGAGCTTTTCTCCCTTGTCCGAAATATGACTAACAAATCATTAAAGGGATATTTTAACAAAAATACTACTTTAAATTCAATTCAATTTTTCATATTACCCAACTTCCTTAAAAATATACATTTACCAAAAACATATTTCAGTATTGATTGGAGAAGATGGTCAGGAGGTGCGGTCAGCAAAGAAACAACATAAATAAACAAAACTAAACTCAACGAGTTTAGCAGAAATCTCTGCCTACAACTCCCTGATGAAGAACTGAAAATGGGCATAAATAAATATTTTTTGTTTATTTATGTTGTTTCTTTGCTGACCGCACCCCCCGACCATCTTCTCCAATCAGTAATCTACGGTCAACTATATACACCTCATATTTCAGTATTGCTTAGATTTTAAATAGGGCAGAGTTATTTAGATATTAATCGGTACCACTATGTAAAAAATAATCAAAACACTATATTTAACAAGGATTTTAACATAGTAAAAAGTATTCATTAAGTTAGTTACAATGTTTTAAAACCCAGTGCCTCAAATATAAACTGGTAAATTTCATACTATTACTTAAATAGTACATAAATACATATTAATAAAAACAATGACAACAATATGCTGATAACCATCAAAAATAAATTATAATTTTTCCTCAATAAACAGTTAAATATCAGGTCTTGAAAATGAAGTAACAACTCCACTTACCAAAATATTACAGAAAATTAACTGTTTTTGGAACCTCATGTGAATGTAAGAGTAATTGGCGTTGAGGTAAAATAAATCAGTAAAAGAAATAGTATACCATAATCTCTTTCCTCAAAGAGACAATTTTTCGCAATGTAGTTAATTTCAATTAAAAACTGTTTAAACCTAAACGAATCACAAATGAACGCTTTTGTTTAAAAATAGTACGTAAGGAAGAATCGCCTAGCACATCTTCCGTAGCCCGATTTTAAGGAGAATCCTCATTCAGCATATTTTAGCTAACTAAGTAATACAATCGAGTGCTGCGTTTATATCTTGTGTATAAGCACGTCTGTAAGTCAGCGTGGTTCCCATGACAATAACAGTATTGAATTTTGAAAATTCAAGTTTGAATACAGTCTTGCAGCAGAATTACCATGATTAAAGTGATCACGATTTAAACAGTTAAATTATTTGAATTTAACTCCTTCCTATCTATTAATTTGTAAAGGATACAAAATACCAGAAGACAGCAAAAATAGGAGATAATACATATTTTAAATTTTGTTTTCAGTTTTGGCAATGGCCTGATTCTCGATTCAAGTCCTGACCGTCTGCGCCCTCACTCATCATCCACTGGTTTTTAATACCACTGAGAGAGAAGCGCCGGGATCTTCCGAAGTCCTAGTTCGGAAGATTCGAAGTTCCCAGGTTGAATCTAAATATTGCAAATAGGAATAAATGTACTGTTTTTAAGATTTTGTATTGTGTTTAAGATACTACATTATTTTACTTTATGTTTTAATCTTTTTTATATTTATTTCATTTTTGTTCTCTTCTATTTCTTATTTCGTTATTATTTAATTAATGTATTTGTAAATATAGTATAAATAAGCTATGATCCATATTACCATTATCTATAAATATAAGACAATGTAATATTTCACAATAATAAAAAATATTGTTTTCAATAACTGGATGTGTTTTTCTTTATTTGAGTTTTCGCCTCTACCGCAAAGGACTATCTAAAGAAATAGTTATACAATATTATTACTCTTTACACAATATACCTATTCTCTGAGTGAATTGAAGAAAACAATGGTGACTTGAATTTTCATTTTTAGTAATATTTTCAACAATCCTAAGTCTTCTGTTCAAATTTAGAACACTCTCGTAAATGTTTACTGATTGAGCTGAATTCAGCGCATTTTTGATTCGTGGACTCTTCAATTCCTTCTTACCCTTTTCGACTTTTCGTGCTTAAGGTCTAATTACAATGACCCTTACATTGTATCCCAAACCCTCCAATCCCACATCACCACCCTTGAAGAATGGTGCCAAAACTGGAGGATTAAAATAAATTCCATTAAATCCCACCAAATCACATTTACCCTTCGACGTAAACCCATGACCTCTTCCCCTACAATATCCTTTAATAATACCCCACTTATTCCTGTCGAACAGATCCGTTACTTAGGACTACATCTCGACAAACGACTGACATGGAATCCTCATACAAGACTAAAAAGACAAGAAACTGCGCGTAGATTCCGACTATTGCAACATTTACTGGACAAACGGTCTAAATTCCCAATCCATTACAAAAGACTGATCTACATGACTATTATAAGGCCTATCTGGACATACGGAGTTGAGCTTTGGGGCTCCACTAAACCATCAAATTCCTCCAGAATCCAATCCTTACAGTCCAAAATCCTTCGTAAAATCCTTAATGCTCCTTACTTTGTCACAAATCAAGTCATCCATCAGGACCTCAATATTCCATATGTTGCCGATTTGGCCAGAACCAGATACCGTTCCTTCCATAATAAACTTCTCAACCACCCAAATCCACTTGTTTCTAACCTGGCTTCTCCTTCATTACCTAATAATCCTCCTAGGCGTCTGAAAAGAAGATGGCCTAGAGATCTTCATCTCTAGAAATGTTATTGAAGTTCTATCAGTGGGTAGATTCTCCACATGTTTTTATCATGTTACTATGTCACCTACAGCAAATTTACTTGTTGTATATATGTGTATACAGTTGTAAATATCAATAAATAAATTATTAAAAAAAAAAAAAAAGTCTAATTGTTACAATCTACATTTGTTTCTGCTAGCTTGTTTTGTCTGTCTGAATATTTTTTTCCATTATACCACAAGTTCTTCGTTTTATTGTTGTACCATCCTCTAGATTAATTCCAAGTAATCTTCCTTTTCTTTCACCATCATACTTTGGAAACCTAGGTCTGCATTTTCAACACGCATGAGGACCAAAACCCAGGGGAAGACCATAAATATTCAAATATTCGTACAATTAGTTTAAAATATATTTTAAAAAATCGTTCACGGTCTTAACTTCGCCTAAGCCATCTCCCTAATTCATTAGGCTGTCTAAGATAATGTTCTGATAACTACTATTTTCCAGTGCCTGCGAGCTATGAAAACTAAAAGGCTTAGAAGTAAGCCCTCGGAGAGAACAAGATTTTGGTAAGGTTCAATTAAATTCTATTTAAATGAGCTGCCGACAGCGGGGCCACTCTACTTTGAAGGCGTATCCTAATTTGATGACCCTCCATCTCCCCTGTTTATCTTTCTTCTTCCAGCCTGATTTTATTTGTCGGTGGCTGAGCAGATACCGCCCGGCGTCTCTTGTCCCATTTTCCCAGTAACTGTAAAAATGAAGAATAATATCAACCCTCCGTAAAGTTTATTATTTTCGTTTTTAAAACTAATTTATACCTATTCGTGACTAACGGCTATTATCATCGGAATGAGAAAGTTAGAACTCAGCTACAGTATTACGTACAATTACTTTTTCTCATACATTTTACAATAAACAACTATAGAAAAAAAAATCTAACAACTACTCTTAACACTTTAATTCATTGTTATATGCACCTTTTAAATTAGTAAAAAATATTCAATAAAAAAGGAGCAATTTTTATAATCATAAACAAAATAATTAATTTTATTATTAGAAGCTCATAAACAAACAAAAAAATGAAAATCAGAAGTATCACAAAAAGCTATCAACGAATTGAATTGAGTTCATACTGTATACATTGATTTGTGGATTTCTATTCATTTAAAATTAAATTAAATCTGTACCGCTACAACCGTACTTTGTAAAGAAGTACTGTTACTAGACCAACGCTTGTGCAAGGAGGTGATTTAGTCATAATCACGTTCGACCGCCAGAGAGGAGTGCTCATAGGAGTTGACGGCTACATACATTCTACGATAGGAATGACTTAAATATAGGAAAAATCAGTCTGCTCTCTGATGACAAAGATCACTAGTTTTCCTATAAAATATTTAATACATAAATATAATAAAACTCTTAGAAGAAATCATAACGCAGAAATGAGTGAGTACGTTTTACATAACAGTTTAAATAATGTACTTAATTTTAAAATATAACAACACCTGCTTCAGTACATACATATAATTTCAGGATTTTTTAAACTCTAAAATATACAAGATTTGGATTTAATATAAAAATACTATGATTTTATTTTAAAATAATACGTGATACTGTTTTTACATAAAAAATTTAACCTTACTATCGATTGGCGAAGTGGAGGAAGAATAAATTTTTAATATCTAAACCAAGTAATATTATATTCATCATATCTTCTTTATCCTTAACAGGACAAGATTTGTTTCACAATAAAAATTGAAATAATGAATACTTTTTTTTTTATCTTTTGAAACTTGCTTTTGAAAACCTTAGTCTCATTTTATTGGAAACACAAAGTATTCTAGAAGACCCGGAGAAACATGCAATGTAAGGTTCAAGTATCAGGTATCATAGTAATGTTACTTATTCTATCATTTTTAATAGGTTTTCTTATTCCTTATATTTAAAAGGAAATCTTAGTTTAAATTATATAGTACATATTTTTTTCCTATTGCAAAACTAAAACCTATTTAATTAATTAAACCTAATGAATTAATTAATCCTATTAATTTAAACCTATTTAAATTAATAGTTCGGGTTCAAATCTCACATAAACCTGAACAATTTTCTTTTTATTTATCTCTTGAAAGACACCGTTGACCATCGAGTGTGCCTTAGTTGCTAAACATCAGTTAAATCAAATAAAGAGGCTTATAAAGATTTTTTTTTTCAGTAACCACAATTTCTAAAGAGACCTTCAGTAGAAGATTCTAATACAAATATCAGATACATATCGAGTGTTAAAGCTTAAAAACAAAGTTTAATTTAAAACAGGCTTAATCCAAATTATTATTAATATTATTCATTACAATAGGTACAAAGCATCAATACGATTTGTTTCGTCATAAGGATACAATCTACATTACTCATGTATTTGCGTTATATTTCGTTTAATCAGGGTAGAGTTAGCGGAAAATCCACTTACACGTCACCGAGTGTCATAAAAATGTTTATTCTTAGTATCCTAGTCATGTGAAAATTACTCATAGCGGTTAGAACAAAACCAGAACAATGGCTAACATAAACGGCACGTTTTAACTACAGTTTTCCTTGTTTCCATATTCAAAACTTTTGTTTTTTTTATATTTTATTATATAAAAAGTAAGTATAGACACGCAGTCGCAATCAAAAATGGTATAAGTGAACTACTGTGTCCGTTTGAAATATTTAGTAATATCCCTGCTGATTGTTTTTACGAAAAGGACGGAGGGGTCAATAGGATTTTATAGGTTGGGTTTAGAGTTAGTGGAATTAGTGTAAATAAATAATAATTTCTGATAATAATAATTAATAATTTATCTAATAATAAATAATAATTTATTATCAAAATGTTTTTATTTCAAAATATAAAACAACGTTTCTTTGACAAATAAAAAGCAAAGACATAAAAGAAGGCTGTACATACAGCTGTATAAGAAATAATTAATAAAATAATAATTCTAAAATAAAAATTATATTGTTAAAAGCCAGGAGAGAGTAGGAATACAATTCCTAAAAAAAAAAAAAGTCAGTAAAAACATCTCTCTTAGCCTTAAGAACATTTTTAGAGTATCCCCGAGACCAAATCCATTCATATTTTTATGTAATTGTATTTCCGCTAACTTCTAAGTAAAAATTTTAAATTTTACAAGCAGAATTTTAATTGGTGTTTTCTGCAATGACTACCGTAATTTAAATATCATTAGAATTATTGGTTTAAAAACGATAAATTTAAATTAATTGATCAATTAAAATTAAAAGCATATTTTATAGAAAATGGATAGGAGGAAGACTTTTAATCAAAATTAGCATTATAATTAATAAATTAATATTATAAAATGCCGATTTTCAAACCAAATATTAAACTTTCATTATGCGTAATTAAAACATGAGATTCCGCTAGTCTACAAATTATTATATTGCTTGTTTCTGCTTAGTCACAGAATAAAAACTATTTCTGTTTCCCTGATTAAGGGAGAGCAGTAAAAATAGTTTATCAGTAATTAGCTGAAAAAGGTTGTATTTTACACTCATCAGCACAATTAGAAATGAACATAATTCTTCCACAAAACTTTTTTTCTGGGTTTCAATCAATATAAATACACTTTCTAAATGAATCTAATCTTTGTGATATGAATTTAAAAATGAATCGCTATCCTTCCATTGCACAATTTCCGAACTTGACCTATGGACTTTCTTCAAAGGAAAAAGGGGGGGGGAGAAGAAAAAGTGTTTTCCCCAAAAAACCTTAAGCAAAGTAATGGATAAAACAAATTGAATATTAAAACTGTAAAAGGAATATTAACACTGAAATACATAAGACATGTTCCAACACGATTTTGTATTAACATGGAACTGTTGGGCGTTGCGCCGTTTGCTCTCCGTTCCAAAACTTAAACAATCTCTTATTAACAAACTAATAAACAGTTATAACTTTCTTAGAGTAGAAGAAAGTAATAAGTTATATTTCATCAAAGTTTTCATGGATAAGAAAGAAAAAAAGACGGTTTTTAAATTTTTACCATTTTTCAGTTTTGGCAGATTAGAGCCTTCGTTTGTTATCTTGATTACTAAAACAGGCCAAATTATGTCATACAGAAACATTTTGTGGAAAAATCATTTAGTATTTTAAAATTTATATTATGAATTGTTTGGTTATTACCTTTTTGAAAGAAGCTGAGACCTTCACAAATAAAAAAACATTAATATCCAATCCAGATCTGCTGTCATTATAGCTTAAGAATATTAATTCAGAAATATCAATAGGTAATTAACCTCTTCTATACTGTATATATAATTTATAACATGACTAGATATAAGATAAATTAACTTGCTGGCTTATTTGTTTATTTAATTTTAATTAATAATAAATAAATTAATTAATTTATTATTAATTTTAATAAATGCAAAAAATATTTGTTCGCATTAAAACTGCATATACACATATATTAATAGAGGTATAGGGTTTTAGAAGTAACAAGTAGGACCAACCTGTTTAACTTAATCTGGAAAGTTCATAATTTATCATACTACAATGTTACTACTCTTATTTAAATAATGGCGATGTCAACAGTAGTTTAGTCTTTCCAAACTTACCCGGTCACATGTGGTAACAGTAAAAAAAAACATTTTAAAAACTTCCAGACCCCTTTAAATGTTACCGAGAATAAAATAGTGTGGAATCCTCCAGATGCCCTTTTTTTGACACAGATAGAACTAAACGATTAAAAGTCAATATAAAGGAAATGAGTTATGGGACAAGGTGCTTTGTTTGAGGTTTTCTGTGGTAGAGCGTGCGGTGCACCAGGGCACAAAGCCACCTCATTGTCTTCTGCCACAATTGAACTTGACCGACTGGAGCGGTGGAACGTGTAATGGACAGCCCATGACAGGGGATATATCCAGCCACTATTTCATGTCACCACCATTAGAGGGAGCCTGGTCGTCTTTTATTTAATTAAAACAGATCCAGATATCCAGCACTAATCAAATATCGCGTAATCCGTCTTCTGGCGCCCAATTTTTTTTTTTGTTGGTCAGATTCCAAATAAATTTTTGATGTAAGGAAAACTGAAATTTCATAAAGTAGAATACGTACCGACCTAGAGGCAGGGGATTTTTATTACGTTTTAGCAATTAAATGATACTTTACAAGAAAACGATTAAATCAAACTATATATCGATCAACTTATACAAATAACTAAGGTAGAGGAATAAATAAAAAAATGAGACTCACGCTTTGGAAGCGAAATTTGCTAGATTCAAGCATTTGTTGATGTTTGTATTATTTCAGTATTATTAAATGGAATTTGATTTAGGGAATCTCTCTTTGTTAAATGAAATATCTCTTTTGTTCATCAATTTCCAATAATCCATACTCGAAGAAACAAAGTATGGGTTTATACTATTATACTGAAGTATAATACAAATAATTTATACCGTAAATTTTCTAAATATCCGGATAATACGGCTGGGATGGAAGTACCTCATTTGATTTTATGAGTGAATTTTGTCAGTTTTCAACTTTAACTAGAATTTTTCATCAAAAAATTTTAATGGAGTACATATAATAAGATGAATTATTTTCTAAAATCTCGCACACTTCGTAATAGTATTTTTCTCCGATTTCATTGGTGAAATAATGGAATTTATTAAAAAACAATTATACATTAACTATCAACTAAAACTAAAAATTCAATAGATAGCTGATGAAATGTATATATGTACACCGTTATTCAAGTCAGTAATTCTAACTCGATACTTTTAATTTTCAAGCTGGGTTGGGCAGTCATCTATGGGAGTAGGTGATTTGGAACCAAAAGTCTTTAAAATACGTATTTACATATTACAGTATATAAATTATTTATTTACATCTGTTATAGTGTCTTGAGACACATAGAGAGCTTTTTAAACAAAATATTCATTATAAGATAACAATAACAAAAAATACAAACAAAAATAAGAAGTATGTGTGAAAGGAAACAGACTGAAAAATCATTACATAAAAAGTTAAAATAAATAAATAAATCTAATAAGCAGCAATTTCATGAAAATCTGTGAGCTTATTTTTTGTGAAAATATACCATCAACATAAATCTTAAATATGAAATTAATATCTAAATAATATTCCATGTAGATGAAAATCAAATTTCAATCCTTCTTGGCTTATTTACTTTAAAGAGGTTAGACCTTTATAATTTTCACTTAATACTAAAACTAAAAAAAAAATACTTAAATCTGTATTAAATTTCAATCAATATCTTCCAAACGATTTTTTTAAAATACGCTCAAACTAACTTTACAAGATCTTCAAGACAAAAT
>NW_027111767.1:821797-849143 GCF_000696795.3 Halyomorpha halys
ACAATGACCGACATAATACTGCAAGCCTAGCGAATGGCAATTGGAGTGAAGGGCTTGGAACTCTTTAGTTGTGAGTTGGAGAACAGACTTCCCCTAATTCAGCAGTATCGTCTTCAAAACCACTTCTCTACCAACTGAAGTGTCTTCCCATAGAATCTGCTTAGCCCGTAACAAGAGCCACTCCAATGTGGAAATCCCTCCTCTGGCTGCAACAAGCTGCACGGGAATATGCAACGCTCGGCAACACTGCACGGGTCTCTGAATGGACCGCCGTTCAATGAACTGAGCCGAGGGATAGAAGAAAAAAATTGATTACGCAATGAGGTCGCTCCACAGCTAGGTGGCCAGCTTTCTCCACAACCTGATTTATCATTTGGTGAGTTTATTAAAGTTCTGTGTCTAGTAACTTAATTTAATGACTTCCCCATTTTAAAATTTTTTTTTGTGATTTATTATAACACAATACAAACCCCGGAAATACATATGTTTAATCAATTGTGTATAATTTTAAATATTTACTTTGCGAATAGGAAGCATAATATAATAATAATAAATAATAACATTTCAATAAGAAACTGATTATTTCCTAAAAAATAATTTGAATGTTCTCAGTACTACAAGTACTAGAACTTGAGTAAATGTGCTGAGAAATTACTAAAGGATTCGTAGAAAGCTGTACTGTTGGAGACACACAATAAATATTTATATAATGATATAAATATAAATAAACTAAGTCTTAACTCTTGTTAACCCAATGCGAGTAAACTTTACTCATCTCCTATAAAAAAATATTGACAATTACCATTCATCATTGAAACATAAGCTGTGGAAAGATTGTTCATAATTCTGGTGAAATTATATGAGTATTCCAAGGAGAATATAAGTAATTTTTACTGTTTAGTATAATCATTATACTTTAATGAATAATATTTTCTCTAAAAGTACTATTTAGAGGTGTTTAATTTTTTTTTTATCACATAATGTATATTAAAGAGTTGTAACATTTTAAATAATATAAAAAAAAACTTGCTTGATCGTTGTGGTGATTATCAATATTTTATTATTTTTCTAATAGAAAAATATTTGTTGAATCCATATGATTAAACTATATTTTTTCTTTCGTAAGTGGGTTTATTAAATTGGTAATTTTCATTAATAATGTGAATCTGATTAGTTCTAAAAAAATTTTTAAAAATCTTTTTTCGGGCTCTGTATCCATTTTTATTTAATAACGTTTTTTTCCCCAAACATTAATAAATAAATAAATATTACATCAACAATTCATCGCTCATTATTTTTTTTAATGTAAATTTATGCTTCGTTTATTTAAGTATAAGTTTCCTAAAAAAAAAAAAAAATGAAGTATATAGGTTAATGGACAGGAAGAAGAATATTCAAATTGTTAGTTTTCTTTTATCAATTTTTATCGAACTTATAAATTATTCATCTGCAGATTTATAAAAATGTTCTGTTTAACCAATGATATAAAAATACGCTCCAACTTCTAGGAACAACAAATTTCTGTAAGAATACGAAGAAGCTGAAGAGATAGGAGAAGGGGCACAAATATTTTTTTTTTAAAGCAGAATAAAACACAAAAAAGCAGACACTAAACAAGAAAATGAATGCATTCCTTGTCAGAGGCCGGGCTCATAAAAATGGAGGCCGTAAAACTTCAAAGGACTGAAATTAGCTCGTTTATTAAACCTGTGAACTTAAATAAACCTTAGCAACTGTCTCATCTCTCCGATAAGATTCTTCTTTGTCCTTTTGGATTGAATAACATTTTCGGACTGTATAATCATTCATTATAATTTATACAAAGTATTTATTTTTTTGAAATCGATACAAATATAAAAAAATAAGTTAAAATATATAAAATGTTTACCAGAAAGATTTGATAAAAAAAAGCAACACAGTTGTGATTCACAGTATGCCGCTATTCACAAATAAGTACTTGACCTTCTGAGAAGGAAAATAAAAAAAAAAAACTTGGAACGTGAGAAAAGTTTCTCACTGAGAATAAGTATTCTCATTGAATTCAATAGAAGAATGAGCGAGATCAAATCTTCAGAAGTTATTCAAAATGAGCTCTTTACTGATTGCGTACAGCAAAGGAAAGAGATAACGAGGAGTTCGAAATGTAAATTGGCATTCAATGTACTTTTATTTATTTCTATCATTATTTTATAAGGAATATGAAACGGAAATATACGGAAACAATGTCCAATACCATCAGATACCTTATATTTCTCAATCTACGTTTTACTAAACAACACAAAATTTCAAATTTTCTCTTTACCTACATATAAAGGGGCCTATTATATAGGAGAGAACTGTTACGTATAAATGAAGGTTGTATTATAGAAAAACTGAGTAATTGAAAAGGAACAAATTATTTATATCATTATTTAAATTTGTAAAGAAAGAATATAATAACAATATTACAAAATAAGGATGGAATCATTTGCAAAATGCGTTGAGTAGTATCATATCTAGTATTAAATGTATATCAAATCATGGCAGGGTAATGAAGACAGAACTAAGACACCCTGAGAGTATTTTGAATGTACACAATCCCAGTTGAAGATTTCACAAGTTGGAGCTCCTAATCTGTGCATTAATAGAGAAAACGAACATCTGACTGAATGGAAAAGATAAGGAAAATGTTCCTTTTCCCTTGACATTCAGTTGTTTATCATCGTTTACTAAATTTTTCACTAGAGGTTTAATTTTTTTTTTTATTATTTTTTTTTTATAAATTTTACCGGGACTTGAATATATATAATGTACATAAATACCTTAAAAGATTAGTTTATTTTGGTATTTGGCCAATGGATTGTATATAATTCAATACAATTCAATAAATTGTATTATATTATTCAAATCAATAAATTGAATTGATATGAATTATATAGGATAATATAGCAAGGGAAACAGAACCCTTTTTTTATTTTTTCTAGACCATTTTTTCATTTTAAAAAAATAAATAAATTTACAGAAAAAATATGGAAATTTGAATTATAAAAGTTTGGAATGACACAAACATTTTTGAACATAACTTATAGTGTTTTAAAAATTTATATCTGTTGTTAAGAATAAAATATGTATGTTCTAGTACAATGTTTTACTCATAAATAAAATATATATATATATGAATTCAATGAATCACACAATGATTTTTATGAATTTTAAAAGAATAGATCCGATTAATATTGAAGGATCTTAAACATTTTTAACAAGATAGAAACTTTTAGATTATTCCTTAGTTATGTTTTAAAATAATAATAAATATGACCACCAATATAAATATAAAACTCATCAATAGATAGAATTACGAGTTGGATTAAGCGGGATTTGTGGTTTTGGTGCCATTGAGATAATGATATAGATTAGAAAATAATATAATAAAATACATTATGTTCAGTCGTTCTGACAGATTGTTTAACCCTACATTATTTTTATCATTCATTTAAAATTACACATATATATTTTAAATGAAACCCATCCAAAATAAATTAAACTAATGGGAAGTAAGTTGGAAAACTTTGATGTGAATAAAACCTTCTCCTAAGGATCAACATAAATTTTTAATTCAAAAAGTGTCAACAAACTAGTGTTAAACATTAATGGTACAAAATCAAACAACCATAAGAATGAAATTTTAGTTGATCTCACACAATTTACTTCTTATTATACTTATAATAGTAGATACAAGTTTATAATAAAACAAATGTTAAACTAAACCAGAAATCTACTAAAATAAAGACAATAAACATTATTAAAGATAAAGATTGAAGAAGAAAGGGACAATCAAAGTGGCTGTTGACGGGCGGTTGAGGGACGCTGGAGGGCCAGTAACTGTCAGCCGCCAGCCCATGTGAAATATTGGCCAATAAAAGGTGTAATCCCCTTCATATTTTTATGAGCCTCTCATATAGTCTCCGACATCTCTTTGGATTATTGAACCGATAGTTCGGATCCCATAACGTATTGATATGCAGTTCTTTTTATCAACAGAAGAACTTTATATGACCTCTATTGAGAGTTCGCATTCAGCTAGAAGCCTTTTCAGTTTTTATATTTTATATCTTTTTAATTATGATGCTACATAGAAATGTTTTATACGCATTTATACATTCTTAAAGCACTTGGCCATAAAATAGCAACCTAATACGAATTAGCTGTTACTTTTAGGTTAGTTATAACGACGAAAATTTATAATAGAGACACGACATTCCAGAATCAGAATCCGTTTTTCATATGATTTTTTTAACTAACAGTTTTGGTATTAGATTATTAAGTGGTAGAACGATTACTTTTCCATACGTAGTCAAATAATACTAGAACAGTGATATTGTAACCGGTTACCAAAATTAGAATTTTTTGCTGTCTGGACTGACACAATGTTGAAAAATCATTGTTTTTAACTTCCTCCTACCTCCGCGATAAACTATCAACTTTAAAAAACAGATGAGTTTGTATACTTCCCCCAAATATCTCCAAAATTATTGGTCGCACTGAAAGTGAATACGAAAAAAAGTAACTACTTTTAATTATCTGATAGAGCTCTTTGAATTATATTTTTTTTTTTTTCAAAAACATGAAAAATTCCGATTTGAAGTTGGTAATAGATAGTGGTTAGCTACTGAATTTTAAATGCTTTGGCATAATAAATTTTATAAGAGAGATTAATACCTCAAGTATAAGAGTAAAATAGTTAGCTCAACTAAAAAAAAAATATAATTTGAACACGTAAATACATTATTCTATTATTTTTTTTTTTTTATTGAGAAAACCATTTTTGTCTTATACTACAGATAATTATAATTATGCAATTATATATTTATATAATTGGCATCGTAGATTCCCCGAAATGTCCTCTATGCAACATGGGGGACATGGATGGGGACCATCTTTTGGCGTGTGTTGGTCTGGTGGATGTTGAGCGAGATACGGACGAACTAAGAGGACGAATAAAATTGTATTGGGCTGCGAGAGCCTGGAGCGTAATAGCCCACTTCCTGGGGCGTAGGGAAAAAAAAATATATTTATTTTTGTTCTTTTTACTCAGGAAACAGTTACTGCGTTTCTAATATATTTTACTTAATAGTCATCAATAATTATGAAAATTTAATTACATACAACTTTTATTACAAAATGGTTTAGAAGATAATAGACAGATAAAAACTATATTAGAATTACTATCCCTAAGCCGTATAATAAAAATACTAAATTTTATCTGTTCAAAGGATTGACCTATTTGGCTGCTGATTTTTTTGTTTCGTAGGGGTTTGGTCCCCAATGCCAATGTAATTATGATCATAATTAAATAGATTTAGAAACGAGATTAATTAAATTTAGAAACTGCTTTATTTGATGTATTAAAATATCGTTTATTTTTTTTTAAATCATAGGTTTTAAATTTTTTTTTTTTTAAAACACAAATAGTTAGAAAGGATAATAAACGATTAACACATTTTATTCATTTATATGTTGTTTTTTAAAATTGTATGTGTTAGTTCTTTATTAATTCATTTTATTGTTTTATTTTTTTAGTAAACTGTTCTACTGCTATAATTGTTTTGTCGCTATCTATTCATGATTTTTGTAAATTTTCTCAATTTATTGAAAGGTTGTTGCGGATCACCTGACAGGAGAGGTATGAAGGTGAGAGACAAAGGGAGTAATGAATTGGACGTAATTGATAAATTGGTAAATTGTTATATGGCTTTGTGCAAACAGGAGGAAAACTAATATATGTATATAAGAAGGAAAAAGGAGAAAAAAATGTATTTAAGTATAGTGTATTCAGTGTATTGATAATAATTGTTAGAAAAACTATAAACCTTAATGTATTGTAGTGTATATATGTCCCATTATGGAATTGATGGGTAAGCTGTGTGTTATAGCAACCCAATGTATCTGAGCAAAATTTCACCCTATTTTCACAAAAAAGTATGTCTGGAAAAATTATATTATCTGTTTTTTGAACGTTTTGAAATAACATGACAAACATTAATGACGTGACTGATATTTGTTAGTACTTGTTAAAAATAATATGTCTTTCAATAATAAATTCTTGCATGTACTTAGTCGTACATTATATTATCATTCGTAGATCTACCTATATATCTTACTGATCATCGCATGTGCTTACTAGAGGGATAATAAAAAAACAAAACACAAACAGTATATAAAATATAATATAAACAATGACTCGCTTTATAATGTAATAATATGATAACTTATATTATATTATAGCCTGGAAGGGATGTTTTAGATGGAGAGACAACCTTAACAAGCCCTCAGTTCTCGTAAATTGTCCTTTTCTGAGACAAACCCCTAAGACAGGAGGCAACAAGGCAACAAACAACGAAATACAGAAGAGCAGAGAAGAGTTAGTGAAGTAGAGAGAGAAAATAGCCAGGAGCTATTCTGTTCACGGTCGAGCGGGAGTTTCCTCTGCCTTTGTGCGCGGCCGATGTACTCCAACCCACTGTCGGCAAATTGGTTCCTCTCCGCCATCTTATACCCATCGTTTAACCATACAACTTCACCGGTATTAACAGAGATAATATTATTTCTAAAAAAATAAGTTTCAAATGTCGTTTATTAAAATAACATGTAATTATATATGCTTATTTATTTCTTAAATTCAATTGATAAAATCCCAGTGTTCATTAAGGATGAGCATTTCAATTCACGTATGTATTCATGTTCATAATTTGATTAAATTGAATTTGACCCAGCTTCTTGACACAACAAAACATAAAAAACTGTGGCAGTCTTAGGACTAACCGACAGTGATAAAATTTCTGAAAATGTATTAAAATTTTATTGATGACATTTATTTCACAAAAATACAATATTTTTTTAATTTCTTTTCTTTTCTTATTTAATTATAATTATTAAATAATATTTTACTTCAAATGTTCTAAAATTCTTTATTATTTTATTTTGCGTAAAGATACAATTTTGAATTATAATACACTACAAAGAGAGATGATTTTTTGTTTTCAAGATATTTTAGTTCAAATGTTTAAAACTCGTTATCATATCAATCATCGTGTTGCGACAAGATAAAAGTTTTTATTATAACTAGCTTATTATAATGAGGATGAAATGCTGAAAATTTCTCTCCCTTTCATTATTCAGCTACGATTTATGATTAAAAATAAAGAACTATTAAAAAAAAAAAAAATGCCAAGACTAACTAAAAAAAAAATGCATACGGTAGCGAATGGCTGGTTGCCTTCTATCGAAGGATGTGACACTACGAATCGAAATGTTCCTTTTAACCTTAATTAATAATCAGGTGCTGTGCGCGCATTACAAAGCTTTCACTTACCACCTACGTTTCAAAGTTCTTAGTAAATTGGTGAACTCGAGCAGAAGTTAAGGGTATTTTTTTGGGTTTCGAAAAAAAAAATACAAAGAACAGGGATTGCAAAAATTTTAAAACTATGTTGTTTTTTTTGTTCAGTATCTATACAAGGAAGTATGTACAAATAAGGTTTTTTTAGAAGGGATAAACTAATATGAACTTTGACCCTCCCAAGAATATAATAGCTTAACAAAAGATGAAGAAGCCGAGACAAATGAATGCAATCGGAATAGATTGGGTAGTCTCAGTTTTTCTAGCTCCTTTTATTCTCCTTTATTTATTCACTTAATTCCTTAATATTTTGTCTTTATCCATTTTTCATAACTGCTTACAATAAGAACTGGTTATTTATTACAAATAAACAAAATTAAATGTACTTTAGAGGAAGATACTTTGAAAATTCTACATTTAAGCCCTGTTAATTTATTTAAATGAATACAAAACCTGGCTGATATTAAATATCACTTGATTGTACATAGATAAACTGAGTTTAATTAGAATTGTTTGAGCGATTTTTGAGAAAATGGAAAAATGTCAAAAACCGAATTTAAAAATTGATGTTGATTTTAATAAAAAAAATCGCAGACATACACATGTCCTAAATATATAATTTCAGTTACGTAGAACTTTCCGTTTTAGACAATAACTTTTTTTTTTCGTATCCTTCATTAAAATAAATGAGTACATAATACATATATAATACATGAAATATATATTTTACTGAGTCATATATTCACACATGAACTGACACAAATCGAAGCCATTTTGCGAGACTTAGTTATTTCGACTCAGGGGACCTCAAAATGTTTATTTCCGTACAAAACTAGAATAAAAAATTTTGTATGATCGCAATACCTGCCCTTATTATATATTCTACATATAATTAAGTGAAATTAAAAGGACGAATTTAGATAATGTGTCTCTTATTTTATTTAAATGAATGACGAATTTGGCTACCTTGTACTATTGATGGTTGGCTGATCTTTAGGACTCACCTGAAACAAAAAAGAAATATGTATTTAATAATTAAATTGATTAAATTAATTTTTGAAACTTAGAAATATGGACAGTGAAACAACCTGAATGAAAAATCTCTCTAAACTACTTAAACAACATACTAATTATTTGAAACAATTAACAATGGTTTGCCATATGAATAATGATAAAGAATCTTTAGGTCTTATTGTTTGAAGTTGAGCTTAGTTTCGCCAGTAAATCAATTTCCATTCACGACTCATTTACAAAGTAATTGTAGTTGATTACTCAACACGTAATTAAATGTTGAACAGTTATTCAGATGATTGATAATGTTCGGTAATTTATAGTTAATAATGATAAACCATCTTTGGGTAATTTGTTGGACAATACATGTCATAGCTTAGCTGATATTATAACAAAAAGAAAATAATATCTAGCAACAATACTAATAATTAGCCTAATTAAGAAGCTGAATTATTTACATAAATTCAATACATAAAGCGGATAGTAAATGGGAGTGAGTTAGATCCAGCGGATGATAGAGCCGACGGACCAGTTGGGGTCAGTACGGCGTGAACCGCTCACGCCAATCTATTTACATAAACATTCGAGGGCTGGCATATCGATACATCGAACTAGCCCACTCGGTAATATATTGTTTGCATCGATTGCTTCCAAATATTTACTTTATTGTTTCTCTTGATTAAATGTTTACAGATTTTATAACCTATTGTAAATACAATACCATATCCTTAGTCAGTGTTTTTGGTACAGCTATATTTTAATATATAATAGATGTAATATAATTTATTCAATAACCAATACATCTTCATATAATTTTCATGGCTTATTTTATTTCTCAATTAATTTTTAATAATATTCATTTTAGAAAGCATATTGTACTCATTGTGTTGCACATTAGAAGTATTGTACAGTGAAATTACACATAAGAAAAAGGGATGATATAATTTTAATTTTTCAGTATGTTCTGAGGACTTAACTCAATAGAAAATAAAAACAAATTTACTGTTACAAACGACCTGTAAATCCGCCAGCACAAAACAGTTAGACTTTCGAACTTTTTCAATTAATACTAAATAATTACAAAAACATGAACCTTTTAGAACAGCTTGTTTTAATTTTTTTAATGGTCTCCAATGCCAGACCAAAGTGACCGTCTGTGTTTCACGCTCAATCGACTAATTCGGAAACCCAAAATACCCACGAATTGTTAATTTCTGTTCGGTAATTTTCCGAACTGAACTACCCACAACGCGTTTTGGGTAAACACACTTAATGAATCACCGATTTTATATTCCACTTCGGTGTTTGCACGAATACAGAATACTAACAATTCGAACTGTGCAATAAAAATAGTCCAGGATGCGTTTCGGGTTTAACGCATGTGCATTTCTGGCGTTGAAAAACCTAATTTTTAATAACATTTCTCGAATCGAATCACCCTATAATAATAAATTTGGTAAAAGTACATTAAACTATATCGTACCATTTCTGTTCACTCGCTTACCAGAAGAACGAATAAATAAATCAACCATAATAAAAAATTTAAAAAGAAATATTTAACTGGGTACTTTCTTACTTCTATGATTCCCAATAATTGATTTTGATTCACCAAATGACCATATCTGCCTGTATTTTTTCTTAACTCCACATAATTTTTTTATTATATAACAATTTGAATTAGCAATGTATGTGTGTGTTTAGTAATAGATACTATTAGATCCTTTTTTGTATCACATTCTGTATCATTTAGTTTTTATTTTCATTATTATATTAATTCACTAATTGTAAATTTCTAGTTTTATTATTCACTTCATATTCCTTTCAGTTATTTTTATTATTATTATTTTTTACTTAATTTTTTTTTGTTATCTTATTTTTATTTTTAACTTAATTTTCATTTTAGTAGTTGTTAATTAAATCATTAATTGCATTACTTGATATCAATCCATATTGTACTTATCTAGCTTAAAAATTGTATAGCCTCCACAACGCCCTAATAGTTTAAACTGTAATATTTGCATTTCACTGATGTGTATCATTTTTATGGGTTATTTTGGTACCGACCTATAGATGTTGTCATCTGGTCTGATCATATTGGATGTAATCTTTTAAATGAATAAACAAAAAAAAAATTACAGTAGTGATGTCTTTTAAAATGAAAATCCATGTTTATTATTCCAGGCATATTTAATAATTTGCGCGTTGTTGCTACACATTAAAACACCTATTTTAACACTTCTCAATTATAACACGTTTAAAAAGTTGTATAGTGCCTATGATAGATGAAAAATTATTGACTATGATTTTTAAGTATTATCAATAACCTATCGTGAATATTAGATAAAAACTAAAACTACGAAAAAACTTGGAAATAAAAGATTACAAAGACATAAAAGAAAGAAAAGGATATACGGCGTAGAACTGACTTTTGACCCGTAATAGAAGCATTTGGAATCGTTCAAGGATGAAATAAAGCAGGCCTAAGAAAGTCTTTAACTTTTTCCTGACTTAAACTTTTTCGGCAGAGCAGTTTCTAGTTTCTTTTATAACACGTGAAGAAAAGAAAAAGAAGAGTGAGGGATGAGTGTCAGCTAGGCGTCAAACTTCTTCATCGCTCCCGAGCTCACTTATCCACTGGAATAATTTTTTGTTCGGTCGTGGGACGTGACAAATGCAGATAACCGGCCCATAAAACACCCTTGTCTCATAAAAGTCAGAGACAAATTATCGAAATGCTACATAGATCATTTTTAGTTGTCCTGACGGTCGAGATAAGTTAGTCAAATTTGGGTAATAAAGTCTTAAATTATCATAATATTAACTTGTTACGCGCTCATTAAAATACTCAAGCCTTAATATGGTAATTAATTATTATGTTGAGTGATTTATCAACTGCCTTCTAATATTTTATGCATATTAAGTAACGCAATTATATATAAAATAAAAAATACATTACTTGACAATTGAGTAGATATTTAGAACATTTTTTTTATATTTAAATAAAATCAGCTTTTCTACTGTGAAGCAATCAGCCAAATATAATTTATTATTAATAGTGGTTTTTGTTTTGTAGTAAAGCATTTTCTTTTTTTCAAGCATATTTAATACTTAATTTACCTACATAAAAATTTCTGGAATCTCAAAAACACAGCCATCTTTTTTTAAAAGCTCATTTCCACATGACATATATCTGTCAAGCAAGTAAAATCATAAGAGTGAGAAAGTATGACAGAGTTTGTTTGCGCGCTGAAAGTAAACCTAACCACGCTAAAAATTCAACTTGGTGATAAAAGAAAACAGATCGGGAACATTTTTTGTTTCCCGTAACCTCCTTTATTATTAAATTTATACAATACATACATAAAAATGCATAATAGTGACAAATGTATCTAGCATACTACTGCCGTGGATTGCCTTTTGGCATTTTAAGGTTCGTTGCAAGGTCCAATCAAGGTAGTCAAAATCATGCAGCTAATGCCAGTGGATTATTGGAACGTTCCGCTGGTTTGATCGGAAACATACGAGTATAAGTTATATATAAGATTGGTGTTACGAAGTAATTAGTTGGGAAGGTTGTCTACTTGTGGCGGTTAGCTGTCACGCGTATGCAGATATTTGATAGTACTACCAGCTGTAGAGAAATCCTGTTAATACGACACTTTAGAAAATGCCATAGTTAACATGTTGGTAGAAGCTACGACAGATGTTACTAAGTCACCTAGGTTTTAAATAATATGAACCGTGATCCAAAAGGAAGAAGAATAACCATAAGAGGAAGGAATGAAGTAAAATTTTACTACCGAAGTACCGATCAATCAGTTTGAAGTTATTAGGGAAAAATATACTAATGCTTATTAAAATATTAAGTAACGAAATTCTGTAATCAAGAGTAATGAAACTTACAGAACTATTTTGACTCAATTGGTGTTTTGAAAATTTAAATAGATTTGTTTATATTATAAAATACATGTTAAATTATATAATGTTTATTGATTTACTAATGAAACAAATCCAATCAAAATCCAGCCATTATTAGCAAAAATATGGCGTACAGAACTGGTTACCCATATTTTCAGGAGTATTTAAGCTCTTTATAATCTTATTTGAAAGATCATAAAATTTCCTTTACTGTTATGATAAAGATTTAATTAAAACTATAAGCCTTTGTATTATAATCTGTAGAATTTTCTTTTCATATTAATACAACGTTGACATAGTAATATTGTTAATATATGAAATGTTAAAAAACAAATGCAGCTGACAATCCTAACAATATCCTCACCTCGTATGCCGATGACACATATGTGCTCGCAGTTAATAATAACCCTTTAATTGCATCCCAAACTCTCCAACCCCATTTCACAACCCTCGAAGAATAGTGTTGTAATTGGAGGATTAAAATAAATTTCAATAAATCCCATCAAATCACATTTACCCTACGTCGGAAACCTACTCACTGCCCAACAGTATACTTAAATAATGTTGCCCTTACCCATGTCGAACAGATCCGCTACCTTGGACTGCATTTGGACAAACAACTAATCTGGAATCCTCACACAAAACTGAAAAGACAGGAAACAGTACGTCGATTTCGACTATTACAGCACTTACTAGACAAACGGTCTAAACTTCCCACTTATTACGAAAGACTGATCTACAGGACTGTAATAAGACCAGTCTGGACATACGGAGTTGAGCTTTGGGGTCGACAAAACCTTCGAATTCCCCTCGTTTCCAATCCTTACAATCCAAAATCCTCAATGCTCCTTACTTTTTCACACACAAAATCATACATAAAGACCTTAACGTTCCATATGTAACCGATCGAGCCCGAAGCAGACATCAATCATTACAAAAGACTGATCTACAGGACTGTAATAAGGCCAGTCTGGACATACGGAGTTGACCTTTGAAGGTCGACAATACCTTCGAATTCAACTCGTTTTCAATTCTTACAATCCAAAATTCTCGATGCTGCTTACTTTGTTACAAACAAAATCATACATAAAGACCTTAACGTTCCATATGTAACCGATGTAGCCCGAACCAGATATCAATCCTTCCATATTGAGTTCCCTAACCATCCAAACACACTAATTTCTAATCTTGCTTCTTCTTCCATTCCTGACAATCCTCCGAGGCGCCAGAAAAGAAGATGGCCACGAGCCCTTCTAATGTAAAAACGTCATTAGAGTGCTACTAATGGGTAGTTTCTCTACACGCCTGTATCACTCCATAATAACTTACATCAGATTTACTAAAAGTATAATTGCACAGTTGTAAATTTCAGAAAATACATAAATATAATTTACTGAGAGATACATTAGAGATGGTGTAGTGAGATATAGTATAATCACAATTGATGTAGTTTATATTATTTAAAAACATGTATACAACAAGAAAAATTAATTCATGAATTAAATTCATATGAATAAAAACGGTTAATGCGAGGAAAAAAGGGAACTGATAAAACGGGATATTATGCTCCAATAGATCACATGTTTATGTAACAGGACAGAGAAACATTATTGAAAGTAGGGAGCGGATAAAGTATAGCGACGTATTGTTGCCTCTATCCGTTCCGGAGGGGGCATTAAACTTTCATAGGGCCATCACAGGGTTGACGTTTGACATACGCACATCTCAAGAATAACAAACACACATCGAATTCATCATCCAATAGGCGAAGTGGAGAGCTGATCTGCTTTCTATACAGTTCGGCAGGTGCGACTGTGGGCTCATCAACAACTAGCTTCTACCTGCCTCAGGTAGAAGAGATACTCCAAGGGATTCCTTTAGGAGGACGAATTTCCAGAATCGTATAGGAACAATTATCCAAAAGAGGCCAGGGTATTATTCCATTCTTGTATCCATTCTAGTGAGGTACGAAGTGAATAAAGAGAATACTGTATCTCTACTCTAATATACTCAATTATTTAATAATTATTTTTGTATATAACGTGTATAATATTCATGAACATTTAGCACAGGTATATAACAAAAATAAAATTTATAATGCAAGTAATAAGCGAAAAAAATGATAAGAAGAGGATAAACAAATCAACGGATTCGTGTTTGTGTGGTATGTTTATTATTGCATTATATAATGTTAATGCATTTATTATTTTGGACTGTGCAGTGTAGGAAACTACTTTTTATGAACTAGTTCCCTTAACTTCTTTTACAGAATAATGTTTTTGTATCACTTACTTCAAAAGAGAAGGTAATAGCATTTTTCAAAATGGGTGATGTTAGTAACATGTAACGGCTCTTCCAAGATAGATTAATTGACATTATTTCCACTATGCTTCTTATATTGATTCATTTTTGATATTCCAAATAATATTAACAATTGTACATTAAGTATCATGGCAATGCTAGATTTAAATCCAAATTGTATATCTCAAATAAAAAGTTTTCTTTTATGTTGGATTAATACAAACATAGTCATACAAGAAAATAATTCAGTACTTTCAACTTTTGGTAATGATACTTTTGATTTTTAATATGCTTGTTTCCTTTCCCTTGCATTACCCTCACCAAGAGTATGCATTAATTTCGAAAAATCTACTCCCAACTTTCAATTAGTTTATTTAATAAAGAATTGTAAGGCTTTAGCACTGAAAAATGACCTTCAATATACCCGCACAGTGAGTTTGGGAATCTACTCATAAATTTGTATTTCTCCCCAATATGAGAGATATACTCACTTAAAAACAACATTAGGTTTCACACCTTGCCCTCGATCAAGAGAAACTAATTGTACATTTCGTTAAATCAAAGTTTTTTCACTATTCATATTGAATGTATCAACGTTCCGAAAACTGAACGAACTTATAAAAGAGATTCTGTTCTAAAATCAACATATTTTCCCATCCAAGGAAATTCAGTCCGGCCCTTTAGGTAAAACATTCTGAGTTTTTTTTTTTCCAGAGGATTTTTACTGGACTAACGTATTAAGGAGAACTTTTTTTCCCCACCTGCTTAGGATTAACCAACATAAAAAGTAATTAATATAGAATCTTGTCACTTGTTCCAAACTGGTTTTATTGTTTAAATAACATAATTTGTATCCAATTTAAGTCGCAAATATTCTTTATTATTACTATCATATCCTCAAGGACGATTTTGTATATAAATTCACTCCATACATTCGACAATTAAAAATTTCTGCTGGCTATTCTGCGCAGGTCAATAAATTTAGTCAAATCAATCTATTTTGTTACTTTTCCATAAAATTTTAAAACTCTTAATTACAGATTAACTCTTTGATCGCTCACTTATCACACAATATTTAAACAATAAAAAATAATATTATGAAAGGCACCCATTTAAGAACAGAATAATGCTACAGTTTATTTGTTTTTGTTCCATTTGTGAAACGTGGCCAATGATGGTTATTCCTCAACCTCAGACTGAGATATTTTCGTTAGCAACCTTAAGTTTGGACATGTATATTCAAGGTAGACAGGTGTCAAGATGAACAGATCGCCCACGAAGAATAGGCGTCTGGTACACGCAGGTAGCTAGAACATTCTTCCTTTGAACCAGATTACTGACTTAATCTTTACTTCTAAAATTAAAATTCATCATGATATTGACTGGAATCTTGACTAACTGCCAGTTCCCATATCACAACGAAAAATAAAATTAATATTTTTTTATATTTTGTCATTACAAAATGGAGTGAAAAACTTAAAATATTATTAATGAGGTGTAGATAGTTGACCGTAGATTAATGCTTGAAAGCATTAAAATATTATTTTATTACATATAGATGATTGGCTGGATCTGAATTCATATGATCAAAGTACACCACCATTCATCACACCAGCGCTGATGAAAACCGGTGGGCCGAAATGTTGGCCATTAACAAATAGTTGAAAACTATTTTTGTTTTTCATGACTATGTTTTTTTATGTATGTTTTTTTTCTTGTTAGCATCTGACCTTCACTATACGCTTACAATTAAAACATATATTCCGTTTTTAATAAAAAATTAAGGCCTTGATTAAATAAAGCAATAAAAAAAAACATAATTAAGACAATGAAAAAAAAATTAGAATCACCAAAAATGTTGAAAACTATAGACTATTAAAAATTCAGACCAAACCAATCAATACAACACTGACTTCCTCTTTTTATGATAGGATTATCCAATTTTTGAAAAAGCAGACTTGCTCAACTTCTGTGAAGGCAATATTAACGTATTCGCAGAAGAAATAAGGATGCCAGGGAATTTTATAACAAGTTTACAGAACATAAATTCATTTATTTTTCATGTTGAAAATGGACCTTTCAAATTATATAAAATCATTCTCTATCCGTTCCTTCAACATAAATTCTTATCTTCAATTATGCTACTATTGTATATTGTACTATTCTTAGCAGCTTAAATAAATAACAACTAAGGAGTTAGATTAATATTAAATTTCTCGGCTAATTTCTACTTTATTTTAAAATGGATATTCATATCTGGAAATGACAAATATATACCATGGTAATAAGATGGTAATTATCCGGCGAACAATTATTCCTGGATCAACATGAACTTGGAGGAAGTACCAAATTAGGGTACATTAAGAAGTGAGGATAATTTTGGTTGAGTAATAGGAGGACATTTATGGAGGCTATATAACTTTAAGTTTCTAACAGGTTTCTTAATCAGTTAAGCAACTTTGCAAGGCTCGCATTACAATATAATGTGAACCTAATGACGATAATAGCCATCTTAACAGTTCCCTTTATCACGCATTGTTCCAACTTTCCAATGCCTTCTACAATCTTAACTTTCTCAACAATGTGCGTAAATTAAGAGATGAAGTAAACGGATAAGTGGAGAAGACGAAATAAATAAGATTAAAATGAGAGAAGAGGGAGATTGTATTTTTGTTATCTAACCACTCCTTCCTACCTCCAATTGAGACTATTCGAAATTAATCTTTTCATATTTAATTTTAGGGCTTTTAATATTTTAAAAATTGATGTTTTATAATTTACAACGGCATATTATGTAAATAGTTCTCATATCAACAGGCCTTGACATCACCCAAAGTGAACTGTTAATTTTTTTTATTTATAATTGTCAGGCCTCACAAATCCCCAGGGGAGGCTGTGAGTGGTTTTGTTTAATTTAATGCTTGAAAAATCCCGGGTAGGTCGGGGCTCGAACTCACAACCTTCGGATTGGTAGACAGGCGCGTTACTACGCTGCTACCGTCGCCCCCGCATTGTTAATAAGAAACACGAAAACCAAACAATGTATGTATAAATATAAAATATTTTGTTAAATATTAACAGGAAATAATGAGAGCTGTGTTCATGTGAATTTGTCCATTCAAACCTCAGAAAAAGAAACAAAATATTTAGAGACTAATTCAAGTCGAAGGTGAACAATATTCTCTCCCAACAATATGGCAAGGATGAGAATGAGATACTTTTACTATAGTCTGTTCTGAGAGTTTAGAGAATTGAAGTAAACATAAAGTTTATATGATTGGAGAAGTTTGTCGGGGGGTGCGGTCAGCAAAGAACAACATAAATAAACAAAACCATATTTATTTATTTTATGCCGACGTTTCGACCTGAGTTTCAGGTCTTCATCAGGAGTTGTGGCGTAGAAGGTAGGCTTGTACAGTTACCCCCCCCCCCCGACTATCCTCACACAAAAATAAATCTAGATCAATATTCCTTAATATGCATTTTTGCAGCAAAATGGCGATGACAAATCATAATGTTTAAATGTTAAGGGCTTGAGCGAGGAAACGGGCTATGATAAATAATCAGATAAGCCCCTCTTTTATCTATCACTCCTGAAAATCAAAGAAAATTAAATACTTTATAAGTCAAATATATAATTTTCCAACATTGCTGATAAGGACCACAATTTGTTAAAGCCCGGATTTCAACCATAACGGACTTATTTGTGTATATTTATCTCTACCACAGTAATTATAAATAATAGTGGTAAGGGATATGATGACCTTAGAAGATAAAATATATCAGCCTCGCCCACTGTCAGACATGAAGTAGAAAGTGCTGTTAATTATGTGTTTTTTCCCCATCCAATTATATTGTTTAGAAAACAAATCAAGGGAGGACAGTAAAAATATTGTGGCAGTATCTAGAAAAATACTACAGCATGTAAAAACCAGAACCTACTTCGGTTATGTAAAAGCATACCGAATACGAAAAAAAAAATAAAATAAAAAATAAGAAGAATGGAGCAATAAAAAACCATAGCCAAGTTAAATGAAGAAAAATAGTCTACGTGCGCAGTTAGATCGGCTAGATATTCATAAGGCAGTGCGAACCGTTCAAAGTCCACCTTATCTGAGGTGTAGGCGACCCTAGGATTAGAATTAAACAAATATTTAGAGAAGATAATGTGTAGTAGGAAGTGTGACAAGTCGTGGCAACATCTGCCGGTCCGCCTAAGCAGGGCTATCTATGATCGATTTGTAATATAAAGGCTTCTATTCTATAAATAGATAAGCATGCAAACGTGCGGCTAAGTATAGAAAAGCCATTCATGCGGTTCCCCGAATATGTTGACGCACGGTACACGACTCTCATCGACAGATAACACGAGGTATACATGACCGGACCACTTTATCCTGAATTTATAAACCATATCTGAAAACTATAAATCAATCCGATTCGATAACGCTATCAACATATTAGTAAAATATATATTTAAAAAATACCAGTTTTATAAACTTGTTTTTGAAAATAAATACCCTTCTCAGACGACAATAATTTATTAGCCATTTCGAACAACTAACTCAGAATACAAAGGAAGAAAAACACTTGTTTACCATTAACAGAGAACTGCATTCTGACGCAGCAAGGACGTCTGCACATAAAAAGGCAATGCCACGGTCAATACCAAGCTCCAACCGGTGAGGTCGCGTTACAAAAAGTTACGCATTAAATGCTATGCTCATTTATCTGTTAAATAAAAAGATGCACACAGTGTTAATACGCTTAACAGTCAAAAACATCTTAATCCCAAATATAATGCAATCTTTATAGATCGGGGATATAATTTTTTTTCGGTAGATTTTTAGATTCAGATAGATTTTTTTACAAAACTGAATATTAATAATTGGAAGGATAGTTTTTAGGAAAATTATTAACGATTTAAATTATGATAAAGAACAAATTAAGTAAATCCACCATTTTCTAAACCTTCACTTGTATCATACTAATAAGAATAAAAATGAAAAATTAAGAACTATCACCAAAAAATCATATTTTGTGGAGAAGCATTTTCAGATTCATTGATTTTTTTTTTAGTAGTAAAAGCAAGTTTTAAATGTTTCAATATACATATTTTCACTTACAATAGCACATAAAAATGAAATATAGTGTTTCCAAACCGATTTGGAGAAAGCACAATATAATAATTAACTGCTGTTTTATAGCTTATATTGGTCCCAAACAAGGATCTATTGTTTTATGCAATTAACTATTAGCACAAAGTAATTTAAGGGGTATGTAGTCCTCAAGTTATTACACCAAGTAAACCAAATTCTGGAAATGCCACATATTCAACGACAAACTTAATAAATGTGGTTGACATGTTTAATAAGCCATATCTTTTCTAATAATAGTCAGATTTCAACGACTTTTTTTTTAAAATTTAAAATGAATATAATCAAGGTTTCCACATTAGACAGCGGCAATCAAACAGATAGAAACAAAAAATAAAATCAGCTCTCCAACGGTTGTAGTAACACAGGATTTGGATAAAACGCAGAATTATGAACAATGACAGCGATAAAAAAAAAAATCCAAACAAATAACGTTAAACAAATTAAGGGTTTCAGGCAAAGCTAAAAACGAATACGATTTTCTTTTCCCTAAAAAAAACTCTTTAGGCCTCTTTAGATTTTTATAATTTTTTGCGAATATAAATTCATATATTGGAATCAAACATATTGTTTTACTATTTTGAGAAAGAAAAAAATCGATAGATAATAAACTTAGTACAAACATTTTTACTTTCTGAGTTAGTTTTGTCCATAAATTTTTCTACCAGATAAATCGAAGATTTCCATTACATTTCCAAAACGAAGCCCAACTTTTAGAAAAAAACAAACAAATAAATTGGTTAAGAACTTTCGGAGATCTTAGCTAATTAACAAACGAACATAATATTTTTATTTATATATAATTTTCAAAAAGAGAAAAATCGATTGGTATATAAGTGGAAAAAATATATACTTTCTGATATACGCGCCAATAAAATTTAATTTATAATAAAATTTTCTATAACTGAGAACCTTCTCGAGAAGAAAACCGAACATTTAGAGAAAAAAAAACTTAAATTAAACGTAAATCGGTGAAGAACTTTCAGAGATCCGAGATAAGTAATAATAATATGCATATACCTAATATGCATAATAAAAGAACCTGTTGTGTTAGAATTTCAAAGGGAAAAACACTTAATATATTTTTTACACCAAAAAGAATGAACAACTTAATAAAGTTTATAAATTTAAGAGTACATGTCTACAAAGATTACGAAAACTCTCTTCTCCAATTTTTTTTTTTTGCTATGAATATATAGTGAATAATAAAAAATGAAATAAATGATTCATGGCCCTGAGGTGACTACCCATCTTTGTCAGGGTAAGGAGGCCCTCCATTGAGAGCAGTTTAAGGATAAGGCTTATAAGAATAAATGAATAATGAAGCTATAGCTGAGAGTGGAAAAGTGTAATCTCGGTAGAGAGAAGATTTCATCTATATTATAATGGGATGTTCCTCTGAAGGAACAAAAGCCTACCTGCCGCTATGAGGGAAGATTTCAATACCTCCGCCAAATGTGAAGGGTAGTGCCTGAATAAAAAATGGCTCAAGGGGCCTGTGGTTCAGTGGTCAAACTGACCCAACCAAACGCGGCCTCTCTTTGCCTTTACCTTTTGTTATTTTGTTTAACCCGCATCTATACCATCTAGTTATGGGCTTGGGAATAATGTAAATTTTTTTAAACATTTACCAGGAGTCGACATAGATATCTCATTAATGAAGCTGATAACAATGTACTGAAGCAACCTACAATGTTTGGTCTTTCTTCTATAATGTTAATAAGGAAGTAGAAAAGATAAATTATCCATAGTCCGTGCAAAAAGTACACTATATAGATGCAGCAGTATTTATGTAAAAATAAATGAACCATTAAAAATGATATATATATATATTGTGTAATATTACATTCTGTCATATATTATCACATTGGTAATAGAGATAAGAAAGCACATCCACACTATATAAAGAGATATAAATAAAATGATAACAAAAAATAAATAAGAAAAAAGAATTAAATACTGGCTTTAAAGGCTAAGAAAGGGAGCTAGTAGAAAATATAATTATTTTTTAACTTGTGTTATAGCCTTTAATCCGAAGGGGTCATATACGTCATAAATCACCTCTGTATTCTGTTAAAATAGACTTTTCCCTTTTAATCACACCTTTGATAGTGGTTAACAATACAAAACAGTTTGTCAGAATCTACACATAACTTGTACCGAATTTTTGTCAGCTATTACTAGCAATTCAAAAATTTTCATTAGAAAAAATACACAAAATTAAAAGTGGTAAAATGAAAGTACACGTGAATGTTAGAACTACTTTTTACTAGATAACCACTAACTTCAGATTTTATAGACTACTATGTGGCACACGGTAAAAAAAAATACGGACAACGCTTATTGACAACATATTAAAGAATTTATTCAACCTCAACTGATATAATATGATATATAATCTTAAAATATTCAATCTCAAACTAGAGTTCATTATCGATTTCTTTAATTCTTTAAGACGCCGAAGGACCTGTTGGTAGTTCCTAAACAATGATAACTGTCCATAATGATACGGGTGCATTACTAGCACTTGTCATAAAAAAACTGATAGGATGATTAAATAGTGGCCGTAAATTTAGGTAAGTATTTACAAGCCTATACCAATACTCCATTCATACGCAAGCGTATTTGAGAACTCGCCAGAGTTTGGCCAATGTGTAGGAGCATATATGAATAATGGTCAACACTAGAGTTACAAATCGGCGTAAAATTAAAAAAAAATTAGATAAGCTTGTACAAGCCTATACGAATAACCTATTCACACGCTTGCGGGAACTTACCATAGTCTGACCAATGTGTAATCCCACTTAATAATTACGGTCATAGCCTAACAACTTAAACAATATTTTTGGCTGTTCTACAAGATGGAGCTACATGATAAATTTAGATATATTATATATTACACAGATATATTTTTATTAATGTATGTCTAATGGCCTCCTAGGTTCAATCTTTATTGCACTAGGAACAAATACTTGACAAAAACATTAGGACGTAAATTTACAAGCACGAGAAAAAGAAATAATAACAAGAATGTGTTGTTATAAACTTTGAAGTTTATACATCTCCAATGAGTATAGTCGGGCAAATATCTCTCTTTCAGTAAAATGTCTTTAATAAGTTTATTTCATCCAAGTTCATGTAGCACAGTGAAATATTGTGGTTTAGTTGAAGTTTTTTCATTTTACAATAGTTTGCTCATAAACATCTAAACATATACTAAGTGCCCTAGATTTTGTAACATATATCCAATCTTGACTAGAGCTTGTATGATGTTCTATCCTGTTTAAATCACCCTTTGTATATAACATTTTTACACATAATTCTAAAATCAATGTCTTGTAATACTTTTATGCTTCATTTAAAATACGTTAGTTAAACTATTTGTTAATATGTAATTTTTTATTTTTTTCCAAAATAGCACTTGAGACACAACTTAACTTAGTGTAAGTTATAGTTGATATATCCAGGAAATTATATGAAATTATTTTAGCAACTTTCTAAAGAATTAATAAAATTACGATAAGAAAATGAATTTTGCAGATAAGCCACATATAGTAATATTACGAACATAAAAAATTAAAGAGTCTCTTATCATTGTGATACAGACTACCCTATAACCTTTATATTTTCCCTTGAACCCAAAGAACAATCAATAATCAATTTTGTAATACAATTAACATTTTACTATCTTAAACAACATTCGATTAGATAAGCTTAATTTTTTTTAACGAAATAAGGTTAATAAGACTTTTATACAGCTATTGGACCGATATGACTCTTATAATGTAATTTTTGAATTATTCATGGAATGAAATATAAGTTAATTTGTTTAAGAAAACAAGAAAAATACTGGAGCTACTAATTTCTAATAAGAAATTACCAAAAATAATATTCATTTAATAACAATAATATTTCTTTTCTTTTTATTTGATAAATTTAAGATGAGGCAAGACCAGTTGAATATTTTCTATTGTACATGCCAAAGCACGTTTGTCGAGATACTGTAAGAATTTCTGAACATCCTTAATATTGTTAACAGATAAACTTAAACTAAAGATAGCCGAAACGCTGCTCTGTATAATGAAATATATGATAATAAATAATGGCAATAATTTATCATTCATATCTGTCTCACGAATTATTTTGAAATCAAGGCCCAGTTAGAAAACAAGGCAAATAAAGTTATCATGTCGTAAATTGATTTAGATCAGAGCAAATACAATAAACTTTTTTGTCTACCTTATATTGATTAAATAGATTTATTCAGCCTTATTAATTTAAGGACTAATTTCTTGAATCTCTCGAAACAATAAAAAAATTATAGTAAACTTTATAACACTACTAGAGTTAGGTAATAAGAATGATTAAATACGGGTATGGAATTTTATTTTATTTAAAAGTTAGGATCAATCGCTTGATTTTTGAAACACAAAATCATTAAGACTTTTTACCAGTTTCATTGTCTGATTGATTTTAACAAATTATAAAAATAAATTAAAATTTAATCGATCAGACTTACAAATTTTATTTGTATTTTTTATCAATGAGTCGACCGTAGATATATGTATATATTTTTTTTTATCGAAGTTATCCATTGAATTAATTCCAATATTCAGAAATTAGATTCTGTTTTGATTCTCATAATGAAAATTTTGTTGTTTATTTTGTGTTTTTACATGTCCTTTTCATATATAGGTTTTTAGCTAAGAACAAGCGTAGAAAGCGTAAGAAGAGAACTTAGAAAACGGCATTTCCTTTTTAAATTATTTTTTCAAACGCTCACCAAAAACTTCTTTTGTTTTTCAGCTTTACAATTAATTCCAGGATATTATTTTATGTTTGAAACTAATTTTACTGTGTCCCCAATGCAAGTATCCAATAAAAACAAGCCTCGAGCTTAGAGAAAAAGGGTACGGAGATAAAAAAAAAGTATGCCCCATCGTGAAGATAATAGTACAACATTTTAAAGAGTTCTTTTTTTGAATTTTTGAAAAGTAGCTACATTCGTTTTCGTTAATTCGACACAGTTACAATGTTATCTCAGAAATTAGGGAGCATTTAAAAAACAATATGTTGACTGTAAATGAACAATGGTTTCACACCTAGTGTAGTAAGTAGAGATAAGGAAAACTGCGACAACAGAAGCAACAAGTTAGGGGCAAACAATTACCTTTCTCAGTTTATTTGTTTGTTTAAAAATCCCTCTCGACTGACAAAACAGCCTGACAGAGCGTTGTCACATTTATTTCAATGAATCTGGATATTTCTCTCCGCGCCATTATTTTGTTCGCGATCAAAGTCATGTGATTTCAGTACGACAGCACTTATTTATGAATGTTTATAAACATAAAAACGAAATTGATACTGCAACACCTCAAATCGTATAATTATCGTAAAATAAAAAGGTAATCCAAAAATAAAAATAATAATTCTTCAAAATATATTAGACACGAATAACATGTATGCGCTAATTTAAAATTCTGAAAATATTAAAAAAATTGTATGCTAAAATAATCAATTATTTTTTTTTTATACCAGGAACAACCACTTATACAACTTTCTCACCTTGGGTTCAACGAGTAATACAAACACAGTTTGCTGTACCCATTTCTTGTATTTGGTAATATTGATCTTATTAAGTATTTTTTAAAAATAATTTAATAGATAAAGAAAATATTAATAGAAAAGTAAACTGGTTTTCATGATAATTGTCTAAAAAAATTTAAAAAGGTAGTTATAATTTTAAAAGTTCAATCGAACTTCCAATCCATTACAAAATACTGATCTACATGACTATTATAAGGCCTATTTGGACATACGGAGTTGAGCTATGGGGCTCCACTAAACCATCTAATTCCTCTCGAATCCAAATCTTACAGTCCAAAATCTTTCGTAAAATCCTTAATGCTCCTTACTTTGTCACAAATCAAGTCATCCATCAGTACCTCAATGTCCCCTATGTTGCCGATTTGGCCAGAACCAGATACCAATCCTTCCATAATAAACTTCCCAACCACCCAAACCAACTCGTTTCTAACCTGGCTTCTCCTTCACTACCTAATAATCCTCCTAGACGTCTGAAAAGAAGATGGTCTCGAGATCTTCTCCTTTTGAAATGTTTTTGGAGTTCTATCAATGGGTAGATTCTCCACATGTCATAATATCACTTACAGCAAATTTACTTGATGTGTATATATGTATAAAGTTGTAAATATCAATAAATAAATTATTTAAAAAAATTCAATCGGCCCAATTTTTTTTTAGCAATTGTCCGATTTCGATTCAATTTATTTCCTTGTTTTGTGAGCATGGGTTTAATTTATAGTCTTCAAATGCGCGTTCTGCGTGAAATATAGAAAGAATAATGTGAATAATAATAAATTATAATTAATGAAGAAATATGTTTATATATTTATTATAAAATCAAATTATTATTATTGTGTAATTTATTGAATAATTAATCACATGTATGATAAAATTGTTCTGACTAATACACAGTTGTACAAATGGCGCAAGGAAATACAACATAGTAAAGTATTCTAGCAGTTCGCTTTTTGATTAACAACTCAATCTAGAAATACGAATTAAATTGCTAGCGTGTTAAACGGCATAATTTTTCACAGCGGAGATAATCTCGCCTAAAAAGGGAGCGGGCGAGTTGAAGAACCGGTTGCGAAGCAGGCCGCAGTCTCGGTGATCTTAAAGCCTCCGCAGGTTCTTGCCCCTTACGGATCTTCCGGAGTGGAGGGTGCGGCAGTTTCTACCATTAGCCATACTCCAGAGGGAAACTGATTCTGAAGGGCCTTAAGTCGCTCCATACGGGAAAACAGCTGAGAGTATTGGTTACAGATTTTCGAACATATTAGATTAATAGAATTTTTGATTAAATAATTTCATGTCTAAACAGTGTTGCATTACACAGTTGTAAAGAAAAATCATATGCATTGATATGTATGACACCAAAATGCTACGTCGAATTACACGACATTGAACGTCTATCAAGTTAGTTTTACTTTCAGTTTTTGAACTCAATATTCTGTGAATTTATTCTTCACGTACCGCTCAGCCAGGCCTTGCAAAGGCTCCTAGGCAATACGAATTTCTCGGATTTGCAATATATAGCTTGTAACAGAAACTTAAATTGGGCGTTCAAGTAAATTTAAAATACTTCAACGTATTTTTAATGAACGCAGGCAACTGCCTACGTATAATTATTGACTCCCTATGGTTTCTGGATAAAGCATCAAGGATGTTTTGAAAACAAATGCAAGCTGGACCAGAAACCAAACAAAACACTATCTCTTGAACCGCTGGATAGAGTAAACGGTAAGGACTGTAAGTGGCAGAAATTCAAACTGTTGGCTTTTAAGCTCATGTTTACTTTAGGTCCGCTAGAAATTAACGGTATTAGGTAGGAACAGACCTTAAAACCGAACGTGGGAAGCTGAACTAAATGCAATAGCAGCATCATTATATTTCTGTTTGTGTTCGACCCACAGCAATATTAAAATAATAACAGTTTCGCGAAGCTCGGTAAAAGCTTTAGATTACATGTATCTAACAAAAAAATACATATGTATAT
>NW_027111767.1:849243-872282 GCF_000696795.3 Halyomorpha halys
TTTGTTGGTAACAAAAGGGTTATAAAACACAAATGTTTTTGTACCATCTTGTTCATTTTCCTCTCTCGTCTGTTATATTCAAGTGTAGTGTAATGCAAGATTAGGTTGTATTCACCAGAAGAACTTTTGATTTTGTAGCCGGCTATTCTCAGGGGGACTTCTGAGCATCAGAGAAGCTGAACTTCACCGTAAGCGAACGGCTGTATCTTTTCCTCGTACTTCGCTTCTTCAACATCCGTCGGGCAAGGGAACAATGTCTGAGGTTTAGGAGCACCAGGGAATCACCTCTACACTTGTAAAACTATATAATGTTCATAACATCAATTTCCTGTTCGTTATAGTTTTTTTTTATGTTATTTTTTAATTTCTTTTCCATTACTTCCAATTTTTTTTGTTGTTTTTTATTATTCAGAAACATGGGAGACCGTGTTATAAATAATACTTATTTTCTTAAATTAATTAACATCCTGAGCTACCTCAGCACCTGCCATTGCGAAATATCAAAAAGGAAGTTAAATAATTGGTCACTTAAAATTTGCACTGAACGTTTTTCATTGGATAAGATAATGTTAAATATCAGTGAAGGAGGTATTAATAGCACTAAAAATATCAAACATCGACGTTTAAATTCAATTGTAACCTATGTTTTCATAACGAATAGTACAAGAAAGTACGAAACTGGCAAAGTGGGAGTTTTTTTATCCAATTCTCTAAACATTTCTGGATGTAACCATAACAGTGAAAAGGGAACCATAACTGTTTCGGAGAAACAGGAGACATAAAATATGGTTTAAAATAATACCAAGGTTGCTCCATAAACATGGGTTAGATACGACAAACAGTTCCCCTGTTGTGTGAGCCTGCCCGCGAGGCGACCTTCCATCCCATTTCCATTTTTCCCTTTTCAAATTAGTATTCCCTGGAGGGGAATATATTTTTATGTATTCCTTGTCTCTTTCCCGAAATATGATATAAACTAAAGAATTCAGTGGGAACAAAATACAAAACCACCCAAAAGGATAATCAAAAATTCTTACTTTCTTACATTAAATTTTCATTCTAAAGAAAGAATTAATGTAAAATATTGAGACATATAAATAAACATTATATAAATATTAAGATGATATTTTTAGTTTTAAATTACTTAAATTACGATGAGCAAAATAGTTAATTTCAACAGTTGCCGCTTGCTTGGTTAATAAAACTGCTATTTATCACGCTCATAAAGTTATACATATTATTTATTATTTTTTTATCACTACATAATAAAAATAAGTTTACAATAAACGGAGAACTTATATATTTATAATACATGTAGGTATCATAGTATTTATGCAACAGTTAAAGCAAGTATTTATTGGAAAAAAAAGGTAGAGTGAAAAAAAATAATTTTAAAATATCGTCGTTTGAGCTAAAATGGCGTATTTGGAAACTTTGTTATCTTGGGTTTTGTCATATTTTAAATTATTCTCTTTGTTATGCTAAATATATTATAATTGCTAAACTTGACATATTACAACTCTAATTAAATCAACTACATTATCGATTGACTGATTTAGTTTTTTTTTGTTTATTGAGGGTAGAAAATTCGAAACGATTGACATTAGAAATATCTTCTAACTAAAATGATTTGAGCACCAAGTTCTCTGCATTTTTCAGATACGCCCCATTGGCATTTTATTGACATAAAAAAGTATTACACCTTCAGACTACCTTCTTGTTAATACTTACATCTTGAACATGTGCATGCAGTATAAATGGGGTAATTAATTAGTTATTTAAATTAGTCTTGGTAAATATATGATATAGTAGACATTTGCTGATCATAAATTAGAGTTTCCTACGGACGAAACAGTTGAGTTGTAGTTACTATAGAAATTGAGTAACCTTCTATGATTGAACTCTGCTGATTATAACATGTAGATAAGACATGGTAATAATTATGAATAGAAAACATATTATTTTATTTTATCTTTTCTTTCGACGACGATACGCCACTTTTAAATTTGTTACCTTGTCCATGTTTAAATAACCTGAAAGATACTCACGGCATGGTTCGAAACGTTGGCTGTTACAAAAAATAGAACAGCAATTATTGTCTTCTTTTTTTTTTTTTTTAAAGTTCTTTAACATTTGTTAACAAATGAAGTAAGTAATTGAACACAATGTTTAACGCCTTTGCTGATATAATGTTAAAACAATCTCCGTAGGCTTCCTCGAAGATAGTATAGCTAATTTCGAGGGTTGACCCCATATAAATAATTCAGCTCAAGTAGACACTTCTCTAACCTCAAGGAACTTCCTACTTACTGTTTCAGCGACACAGGGCTGTGCGGAGTGAATACGGAATTCGATGCCGTAAGGTCCCGAATCCCGGGACGGTCTTCGTACATTGTTCCCAATATTCAGGTTTATCACAAAAAAATTAGAACATGTTTATTGAGCGCGCTTTTTAAACAAAATATGGTTTATAAATGTTTTATAAATTATTTCAGTTAAAATAAGTGTATATATAACAAGTACTCAGTGAGCAATAAATGGATAAAGGAAGCTAATTATGTGCAGAAGATTACATTGCATTATTCTTTAAACGGAATTTTCACTTTAGATTTAGTTATATTTATATTTAAAAATAATTATAATTTTTCATTTCTATAAGTCTTGGCGGAAAAAAGAAGTTTTCTTATTTGTTTATTATATACTAAATTATTCAGAATATAAAGTTGGCGTATAGCAACTGAAATAATTACTTCAATTCTTCTTGAATCATACACTAGGAACATGTAATAAATAAATAAAATATTTCATTTTAGTGCTTACTAAATAGAGGGAAAAAATCAAGTAGAAAAGTATATATCATCATAACGTTCATCTTATGAGGTTTTATTTTGCATTGTAAATTTAAACAAAAAAAAAATTATTTTTTCACTTAGTATTCTTGAAGAATCAATACTACCAACGGGATCCGGATACCAAGCCGCATCAAACCCTTAACGCAATCACCGCACAGGTCAAAAATTTACTGAGGCAATGGAAGACCGCGGTCTGGCACAACCGTTTAAGGGCCACGTTTAGTATTACCGAAACTTCAGGAAATAACTCAAAGCGGCAACCAATAAGACCTCAAATGTCCGCTCCCAATACGACGGTGATCGCCTTCCAACTCATACTGAGCAGGCCGAGTTACTAGTGGAGTAATAGCAGCGCAATATAGAAGAGCGATAAGGGGACCTGCTCGCGATTTCAACCATGGCTAAAGAAACCAACTTCTTTTCAAGCAAGCCAATCAAGTTCTTCTCAAGCAGCTTCAACAAATGATGCGTATTTGCTCATCTCAGGAACCTGTATAACTTGTGCCTGAGGCTGAGAAACATGGAATTTGGAGAAAAATGGAAACATGCTACCTATTTCCACTTCTCAAACCAACCAAGTCCAGGACCGAGGGGTACCACTACAGATCCATCTCGATTGATTGCAGCATGGCATTCGACTCTGTGTCTCACGGTATTCTATGCCGTCAGCTCATAGATATTTTATGTCCAGAACAAATCAACGGTGTTACTGCCTCGTTTCTGGACAAAAGGACCGTCCGTTCTATTAACGCGTGGAGTAAGGAGCAGTCCTCTTCCCAATCTTATTTCCGATATATAATGTTTATTTAGTTTGAAAAAATTATAAAACAGCTACAATCGCCTTCGCAGACGACACTGCCATCCACAGGAGCAGTGTAAACGCACACAGCAGTGTAAAAGACAATATTAGCGCGAATCATTAAACAAGCTCTGCAAAAAGATTGTTTAACGATTGGGTGATATAACCACCATAGTGAACCCGGCTAAAACAGACTGCATCATGTTTGCACTTAACAAATATAAAAAATTAACACACCCGAAGTCTCTCTAAGTGGCTGTTACCATTATCTCCCCGTTGAGCTCTATTATTTATCTAGGAATGAAGCTGTATCTTAAGGATCTTATGGATTTTAAGATTCGATGCTGAGGCAAATTGTGCGAACGATGGTGTAGAAGTAGAAGCCGCTGGATCTCCACAAACTCCTGGATTTACCTACAGTCCCAGAATTTATCAGGCGGAGGCATACGAAATGTTTTGATTCCCTCTAATTTGTCATTAACCCCCTCTTCCAGTTATTGAAACGTGCGCCACCTTCATTGCGTTAGCAGAAAAATGTTGAGTGTTCAATAATGTAGATAGGAAAGTTCAGACTGAGATAAAAACACATTTTAGTTTTTAGTCGTTTGTTTTAATTTTCAATTACAATTTTAACAAGCTTAGGAGTTCGAGAGTGGCCCGACACTTTTACAAATTATGCTAAAACACATCCATCATCTCCAACTATAACTCCTCAAAACTTCCTTAGAATGGAGCTAAGCTCTAGAAACAGGAAAAAGCACAGTAGAAATCATGTATAAATTATCTTCAACTTGTTATACTACTTTCTTTTATTTATACTGTTTTAGGGGATCAGAAAAAAAAACAAACAGCTAAGTACTTTTTATTGTAACCATAAAAAAATCCCCAAATAATAATACTTGCCAGTATTTGGAGTTTTAACTCTAATATTAAAGTATCATCCAGGGCCAAAATTAATTATTTACCTAATACATCTAACATTCAATGGCTTATCCCTGCTTATGAGGCGATTTATTCATAATAATCCACCTACCCTTCCACCTAGCTATACCTAAGAAGGAAAGTATTCCTGGCATGCTTAATTTAACAACGAAAGGGTATATACAGCCCTCGTATCCAGTTTGCATTCCGAAGAAAATTTACCCCCCTACAGACCCCACAACGTCAGGAATTCGGAAAATTAATTACTATAAAAGTGCCGTGAGCCTTGAGTAGACTCAGCGCACCACTAGGTATTTCACCGGTGCACTACTTATACAATCCACCTTTCGTTAACAATGCCTCATTGAAAAATTATAAAAAAATCTTACTAAAAAAAAATTTGTCGTTTTCTTAGTAAGAATTTTCTTTTTTTATTGAGTTATATATTGAAATATATTAATTATAAGAAGTATTCAATAAGTATGCCTATGAACATAAAGATTTTTTTTTACTTTTCAAAATGAAAATTTCAGTTATTTTCTTGCTTATTATTTTATGCTTATTTAACGTCTAAAATATGTTTTTATTAAATGAATATTTGCTGTCATTTGATTTTTCTAATTTTCATGGCAAAGGTTTTATAATAAGTAATAATAATAATAAAAAATAAATAGGAAAATGTAAATAAGAGCATATTTTAAACAAAATTTTTGTCAAAATAAAATAAAAGTTATACTTTTAAAATATATTAGTACTGCATTGAGGGTGCAATTTAAATTTATCAATAATTAATAAGTAATCATAATTTTGATATATTAAGAAGTATATAATCTGATTTGATATAACTGTGTGAACTCTTTAATGCATTCAACGCTCATGTTGTTCAGAAAAAAATAAAAATAGATCTAATAAAGTAATCATTAGTAATTTTTGTACTAGATATTTCGTATTTTTTTTCTTCTTATGAATATAAACCAAGTATTTTTTTTATGTTTTACAGGCCAAAATCAGACATTTAGAGACATCTGGAAGTATGAATCATAGAGAAGTGTCCCTAATTTTAAAAAAACATACATTTAGATAATAATATATAAATTCATTATAATAATACATCATTATAAATATACAAAGATAAATTATTATCTTAATTCCTCTAGCCCCCACTATATGTGTAAATAAAGAACGTTTCTTGTTTTGGAGAGTTTCATTATGTGATGTAGAAAGCAATGCTTTTTAAGCCCATACTTTTTTTTTAAAATTCACAACTCTTATAATAATGGTAATTTCATTTCTGGCCGACATAAGTCAATAAATTGGAGGATTTTTTGAAAGTGGAGCTTAAATATCCAATAAATCTGTTTGTTGGTTTTTTTTGTTAAAAAAATATCACCTAAAAATAAGATCGTATGTGGGACCTGATTTTTGTTTTACTTCACTTACGATGAGTTCAGTAAGTTAGTCACTAGACAGTTTGTCGACAACTAAAAATAATGTATTTATATAATTATATATATGAAGAATATCATTAAAACTGTATGCTCATAAAATGGAGTTTTCACGGTTTTTCATTCTTGGGATTAGTAAATATAAATATCACAGATCAGCATTTCAATTTGTTCCCAATAACAAATGTCCGCTTCCTATGAATGCCTTGACCTTTCCGAGAATCCATTCCTTAAAAAAAAATTTAATTACTACCGAAGGAATAATTAATTATTGAAATTGCCGACAGAGCGAGCTGACGACCTGTCAGTACCTCTCCCCCCCACACAGACAGCTCTTGATCCTACATCTATTATCGCTGGGGTCGCTGAGTTTCTCTTTAATCCTCTGTTCCACTCTTGGGGTTCTTTCTCAGACCAGCTTTCTTAACTTCTCTTCTAACATCAGCTAAAGAGTGATGAGCTTTGTTACAGAATTGGTTAGATCAATTGCACTTGGAATGCATTTAGAAATGCATAGAACTTTCTAGCGCTCGGCTGAAAACAAATTGATAATTTGATTTGGAGGAGGGGACATGATAACAGGGATAGATTAAATATTAACTAAACAATAAATTATTGTCCCAATTCTTTATTCAATTTCTTAAAAGAAATCTAAAATACTCAACTTCCTCCTGTCAAGTATGTTTTAATCATCTATAATATGTTAATAATTGACCTTCTTCATGCAATTATTACGTAACGCCAACTAATAATCTTCCACTATGAATCTAAAGGGGTTTACGCGAAAACGTATGAAGAATACAGAATACTATTGGAACAACTAAACATACCCTTTAAAATTTCTTGTAATGTGTTGTTTGAGCTTTTGAGTTGACAAAATGGCTTACTCCACCAGTCTTTGAATTTCAAATATTGTCCTATGTAAATTTAGCATTGGATACAAGGTCAAGGATAGGCTGCTGATATTTGTACATTCTATTGTATAAAGGGGTATCCCAAAACAATATTGTACATTATATATTTATGCAATAAAAATATGTTTAAAACAAAATGTAAAAACATTGTATTTCTCCCATAATTTTGCAATATAAAAGTTAAAATTTTGCTATGAGAAGTATTATAATTTTTATTAACATAAATAATTAACCGTATAACTTCAAATTATAAAGAAGATGGTCATGGTTATGATCAAAAGAGAAACAAAAATAGTTAACAATTATGTATTCTTCGACGTTTCACCCCACTTTCAAGAGCTTCACCATGGCTGTAAAAGTTGATAGCTTTAGAGACTAAGATAGACTATCGGAAGCGTTTTATAGTCCTAATCAAGCTCTAAAAATTGGGATGAAACGTTGGAAAATAAATCGTTAACTATTTTTGTTTCTCTTTAGACCGCAAGCCTGACCATCTTCTTCATAATTTTCTCTATAATTTTTTTCTGAAAACTGTTAGAATTGGAGTGATTCAGTCTTTACTATTATATTCATTCCTATACCCACAATTTAATATGTTTCTCGGGATCTTGAGTATATGTGTGTGTATATATATATATATATATATTAAAATTAAATTATGACTTTAAAATATTTTCCAAAATAAATTAAACCATACTAATAATATAAGTTAAGACATTCTGTGTATTGCACTAAATTAATATGCCTATATAACAGTATACCAGTCATGATAAATTTAATCTGAGTGAAATCATTTATTCCGGACATGTTTTCCTAACTTTAGCATTAAGAAGAGTAAAATTTGTATAGATTCTATGAAAGATATATAGGTTAGGAAAGGCATACGTGGAGTGTTTTTGTGATGAAAGGCCCTTCAATTTGTTTTACTTTCAGTTTATGCTAATGTCGGTAGGCATTCCGGTCTGTATTGGATTCGTGCCCACAACTTAGGGCAGCGAACAATACGACAATTATCTAGAGAAGGGTTACGTTGTTGTTGGCCTTCCAAAATAGGTAAGGAGAAATAGTAAACATTAAAGCGCATAGGAACAACTTAATTTAAGAGGATTGGATAAACATAACATGATATCGAAATCGATAAGAAATAATTCACTTACAAGTATTTTTCATGAGTGTGATCGATTTTTTTTTAATATTCAATCCTTACCTGAAACAAAAAAATAAATATAAGATTAAATCTATCTTTTTTTTTTAATACATATTTTTATTATTATTTTTTTTAGATAAGTAACATCAATTTGTGGTAGAATGCTTATAATAGACCTATATAATTATGATTTTGTTATTGATTCATATTTTAATATTGATTATACATCATAGAGATTTTAAAAAAAAACATTGATACGAAGCTATTAATTAATTTCTAATTTGATAGGTATAAGCCAACTGATCATTTTGTATTTTTAATTATCAACTTAACATACAACGTTTGGTCTTTTTTTTATATTATTTCATATCAATAAATATTTTTTAATTACATAGAACATTCATAAAAGCGAACAATAGTTTTAGGCTAAGACATAATTAGGGTCTCTGAAGTATTAAAATTTTCCAAACTTATAAAAATATATGATAAACAAATGGTATATATTTTTTAAATATTTCCAATCATTATTTAGTGGAAGAAAAAAATGCCATACTTTATTTTATTCGCACGGAATACCAAAACGGCGTTCCTCTGTCAGGAATATGACTTATGGCTTCCTTTTTCAGCCGAAACGCACTCTCAGAAAATATGTCAGCTCGGGCTAATCACATGAGGTCACCAGCAGAGAGAGATCTATGGGCTTCGGTTACGTCATCTTGCTCTTGAAGATTCGGTCTCCTCAAACGTTTCCTGGCAACGTGATAATGTTAACGTGCCCTATTACACAATATTGAATTAATCCAGCTAAAACCCGAACACTAAATTCAAGATATTAAATTAGAAAGTATTTTTTTTAATTGATAGTTTCTCAAGGAAAGAATAAATTATTAGTGATACACATTTTAAAATAAAAATTATTTTAATAAAAAAATAAAATATTTATGTACCCCAGAAAAATTAAGTAAAACAAAAAAAACCTTTTTATATAGCTTTAATAAAATACATATATATATTCTTTTTTTAAGTTTCATTATTTATAGGAATTATCCTTCTTTGGGAATTAATGAATTGAGATCTTTCAATTTTTTAAATTCTTTTTCAGAATATTCGTAAATTATTAGCTATAACGTTTCGGGGTCAATTGAAACTCATTTTTGGTACTTTTTGTTATATGAATGGCTTTTTATCATTCTTTTGATTATTACGTACCTTGCATATTCCATTATTTATGGGTTCTTGGAATCGAATTTATTTCCTAATTTGACACTTTGTTGGGGCGAGTACTACTGTGTTTAAATTTTTATAATTTAAATTATTTTTCTTATTCCGAACCTACAAGTTGTGTTTTTCGAGTTTTTAATATTATTGTTTAATTAGTAAAATCTCCTCTATATATTCCTTCAGTTTTGGTATTTGAAATTATATTTTGCTCATTTGTTACAATTATATCGCACACATGATTTAAGTAATCTACTGTCAAACTACTATTATTAAGCCAAATTTTAAATTGTGATGGTAAATACTTACGAAAATATTCATATAACTTGCTGGAAATGCTCCACGAAAGACATATCATCTTCATAACTCTTCCTTTACTTGACAAATATACGAAGTCCATGTCCGAAAACTGAAGAAGTATATTTCCTAAAAGAATCTGCGAAGGTTAGTCTGAGACTAGCAGAGACGAAATTGAGAGATAAAAAACCGGCTTCAAGAAAGTTACATCGAACTAAGGGAATGTGACTCGACTGCATTGCAAAGGGAATACGCAAGATAGGGTCACTCACAAAAGTTTTGTAGTTTAGTCCGGACATATTGGATCTTGGCCTCTATTTGTTTTCATTTATTTATCTACATTTCTCTTTTAGTCCAGCGAACAAACAACATACAGTAAACTCCAGGCATGAGTTAAAGGAAAACATTCAGGAGCTTATAATCATTAAATATCTCAAACAACTTAATAATTATATTGGTATTTAATAATTTTTGGCCATATAAGAATTAAATTATATGAAAAAACAAACCAAAAAGTGATTTCCATGTCGTAAAATAGATAGATGGCAGTATAAATATACATATAGAGTTCCCTAGTTCATCCTAGTTATTTCTGCTTTTTTAGAACTTTGATTTAATTTTCTCTCTATCATAACAGTTGGATTTGGTATATTTTATGAGGGGTATTCTAAACTTTTCTAACTTTATTATTCTTACATTTTCCGGTTCATGTCCAGCACGCCAAACTTTTGAATTTTTGCAGTGTAGTATGGGTACTTTTGTTAACCTATATTAATAGTAAATCGGATTTTAAGATGAATTCGTATCGGGCACTTTTTTTTATCCGACGTGTCTAAAAGTTTTAAACGATTTGATGTAACGGATTCAAACGGAAAATTACAAATAATTTAAAAACTGTAATCAGTTTTTGCTAATGAACAAGATTGGAACTTTGTTTTCTTTATACAGAATCTTTCATTGCTGATTATTATTCAAAGGGAATTAGGTACTTTTCTGATGTTTTGTATTTCGGGAATTATTAGCATTCTTAATTAAAAATCTTTATTTATTGATTTTACACCATTGTGATAATAGCCCCAAGTTTCGGAACCATCTGTTCATTATCAGAGGCTTTCAATATCTTCTTTTGTTTTATTTTCTGTAATTTCACTTCAATTTATGGTTAAAAGTTTTTAATTTAATTTACAAAAAACCTTTTGAAACTATAAAAGTTAATGAAAGTGTTAAATAATTCACGAAATAGAAAAAACACACATACAAAACAAAAACGAAAAAAAATAATTAAAATTAATTATAAGAATCATTTATAATTCAAGGTCAGAATTAATTACAATTTAAGGTCTCATAATTATAAATTGTATATGGAAATGTTCTAAATTCTTAACTAAGGACATTTCCTATAATATTGCATGTCGGTAACCACATGAAATTAAGGAGATTTAAAACATGAAAACTCCTTACACCAAAAATACACAAATAATGAAAACCATACATACCTAAAACCGACTAATTTCTTTTATGTAGAATAATTTTCAGATATCAGAAATATTATTATAAGTTCTCTGAGAGAAAAGGCACAAGAAAAGGATTCCCCTATTTCAGACACAACAATGCTCTCTTACATTTTTCTTATCAGGTGGGATATGAAGGAGGAGTGAGACAAATTGAGTGTCCTTTGTAAAAGGAGTCTTAGCCGAGTACAGGTATTATTGAGAGGAGGTAAGAAAGAGGGAATTTTGTCTAAGATCTGGTCCAGAGCGGAAATTAGCAGCCTTTCACCGCTCCAAAGAGGCTTCAATCTCCGGGACAATATCTCTTTTTAGACTCCTTAGTGCTCCACAATGGCGATCCATTGTACGCATCTGGCGGAAAATAACTACATTTTCACATTATATCTCTCAAATAACTACTAATACAGAAGATATCGATGAGAAATTAATATAAAGGCAACTGGAGTAAGTAAAGTTCCCTTATTTGTTATTGAATTTTGTTAACTAACAAGGTAAATATGTTACACAAGAGTAATATGATATGAAACGACTTATTTGGAGAACGCCCATTAGCAGCACGAAAATTACTGTTTCATGTAGAAAGGTCACAATCCATTTTCATTTCATCCGCTTGGTGTCACAGTGACAGATTGTTTCTGTTCCTGTAACTAATACTTCGTGATACATGTATCAACAATCCTGACAAGATGTTAGCAAGCAAACCTGGCATTGCTGTAGGGGCTTCCTGTTAAGAACAGATACATCGAATCTAATAAGAAGTATCAGTTCTTATTAGAAAAATAATTTTTATAATTTATAGTTTCTATTCTTAAAACAAATCTTTATACATTTTGAACAGATGAGGAATTATTAGAAATTATTGGCTTAGTTTTTTGAAAAATGCGATACCAAAATCACAAATATTTACAATAGTTTATTATTTTAAAAACTAATAGTAAAAAAACATACCGTCAGTAAATCCGGAGTGTAAAAAGGAAAATAAATTCAATATTAAATTGACTCATGTGATGTAAAAAACAAATTAATATTTAGGTTATATGTATATTAAGATAATATATGATTAAGTTAAATTTATTAGAACAATTTTTAAAAAAATACAATAAATACCAACATTGTTTAATTAATTTCCACGGTGTGCAATTTGTTAATAGTAAACACTACGTCAATTACTTTGGTTTGTTTTACAGGACTAAGTGTTTTCTCAATATTTTGTTTAGTTCCTTTTAACAGCCCGTTAAGCGAGGTTCAACTGCAGGGGTATTCATGATGTTTAGTTTAACATGTTAAAGCGTGTTAAATGGAAAACAGTTATGTTAAATGGAAAAATATTTTCTTCTTTTACCATATTAAAACGATATAACATTTAACATGGTAGAGAGCCTGTTACTAGACCTGATAAATTAGAATGACGTCACGCAACATACCATCTTTCTCATCGTTTTGTTAGGTTCCTTCTTCGTTGTTTGTGTTTTTATTGTGCTAGTATTGTATAAGATGTTTTTAATACTACTAAAACAATGGATGACAATAATAATAATATAACGACAGTTCTCAATTAGCTTATCTTGACTCCCATCCTTACAAGTTAGAAGATCAACAAGACACTCAATAGCCAAACTCTGACATAATTTCTACTTTTCACTCAATTTAGGCATGTTGTAATAAAGTACTTTAATACAAACTTAGAAGTAAACAATAACAGAAGTTTTGAAAGGAAAGGTTAAAAAAAGTTCCTCAAAACATCCGCTAGGAGCTCTTATGCAATTAACATGACTTTAAATAGGGCTGCTCACAATCCAATACTTACAAACACATCACACGGAGGCACATTAAATTATTTGACAGTCTCCCTGCTTCCTTCAATCCAGTATTCCAGTCTATCACTCCACCCCCCCCCCTTCCTGCGAGGTGGCAGGGCAGGAAAGGTTCCAAAAACCCTATTAACATCACCTCATAACTCCATCTACTGATACACCCACTCCCCCACCCCTCATTTCTCTTTCGATTTCTGACTGTTATTATTATTATTATCACTTATTATTTCACTATTATCTATTTTCTTTATTAATTAATGTTTTTTATTTTATCTTCTAAGCGATACAACACGAGGAGGCCCCTCACCTCCGGACTTAAAATAGCTCCTTTTTAGAATAGATAGCTCATATATAACATTAAACATAGCAGGTAACCTTAAAATACCAAAGGTAGTAGAATGTAAGACCGAATTACTTTTCTTTTTCACAGTAATGCACCTATTAATTCACTTTTATTTCTGTTTTAGAGGGATCGAAAAAAAAACAATATTTAGCATGGTAAAACATTTTACATTTAACACAACATCATGAATACATCAAAAATACAAAAATCGATATCCTGTATAAATATTAAAAACAAAATGGTAAATTATACTTATTTTTCACTTACTCTCTACTTTTATCAACAAACAAATACAATATATATACAGGAGAATGAAGATTAAATAACATATTATTAGCCGGCTAAGGTTTAATTTAATCATTTAATTAACTCGAGATAAAATTTATCAGGCAAAATTTGAAAATAAATAAAAATAAAAAACATAAATCTTAAATGCGCAGTTATATGAAGAAGTTTAAAAACGCAGGCGGTAGAGATACGACATTGCAATGCCGAGCACAAGGTCTAGTGTAGGAAGTTGAAATACTTCGACTAAGCCATACTGTACTCATTTTTTATTTAGCAATATTTCTTAATTTTAAAAACAGCATGTAGTATTTTTAATTTAATAGTAAGTACAATACATCAGTAATGATTGTAAAATAGGTAACAGGAATAGAGGTGCCACGGAATAGTGATACATGTTTAGTTAACAAAGAATAAAACATGAAAATTAAATTGCTTATTTAAATGAAACATTAATTGGATATACTAATGAATATTAAATTTTTGAATATATAAACCTAGAGAATATTAAATAGTTATTTTATTCTCAAGAGTATTCTGTAACATTTAACCCTCTGAATGATCCAAATAATATTTTGGACTTCTGTGGTGCCGATTTTCTATTTTATTAAACGAGGCCTTTTTTTTTTATTAAACCTTAAAAGTATACATCGCCCAAGAAACAAACACACAACAGCAACATAATTTACTAAAAAACATTTAAAAAAGCTGTTAATTTGTTATTATAAAAAAATAAATAAATTTAGAACTTTAAACTGGTTCCTACACTTGGTTAAAGTATTGAAAATTAAACTCACTTCTAGTAAAGCCTAAACCAGTGAGATTTCCAACAAACCTGCTTCTAACGCCTAAAAAATTAATAGCTTCTTTCGATGAAATTTTAATCTTTTTACAGACTTTTATTTTAGATTTTATCAACAGTAAATTACAGAATTTTGAATTTTTCTTACACTCTAAAAGAATGTCGGAGAAGATTAGGCGAAACAACTATATATAAAGATTATATCACTGCTAAAATCCCTTTCGAAAATGAATCCAATTTTTGTTGTTTATTTTTAGGAGACATCAATTATACTAATTCAATGTGGACATGCTGCCTAAGGACAAGACCGGTTTCGGACATTTCACCACGCCTTCTGCGCAGTATCTCTCGAGGACACAGGACTAAAAGGGAATTGTAATCTGTTTTAAACTGTCACATCAAGGAGTTTTGGTTATTTAAAAAATCAAAACTAAAATAATTTTATATAAATAAAATTTGAATAAATATTAACCCAAAATACTATGAGAAAATTAAAATAACGTACTAAAGTAAAGTTGGAAAATAAAATAAACTACCTCTTATGAAACTTGAAGGATAACTATGTAGACCACTATCTGCATATCTACAGGCATTTATTTTTGAAAATAATTTAGTCGTTTTTCAATTTCAGGCGCTTTTTAAATACTGCTTGATTTTACTATCTTAAACTTTCCTCTTCCCGTTTTAAGGTAATATTTCAAAAGTGATATAGGACCGTCACTACTTGGTGGTCTTAGCGGGGCGGGTCCGGAGGGAAGTATGGCCTTTTTCTGTGCGTTATGATCTCCTCTAGTGAGATTGTGACATGTCCACCATGTCAGATTGTGACCAATTTCGTTGAGCTCCTTCAGGATACATTAAAATATGAGAATTTCAAAAGCAGAACTGAAATGAAGTACATATTATCTTATGATCCATTTCATAAAACAACAAAATGTATTAAATACCATATTTTCCTGTCATGTGGTATAAAAGAAAGGATTTAAATAATTTTTATTTCAATGGGAAGGTAATTGTAACTATCATCATGGCTACTAAAATAAAATTTCTGCTTATATAGCTGCTTTAATGCAGAACTTTTTTTTTTAACTATTTTTAATTTGGTTTTATGGGATATAAATAAGAGGAACAATTGAGGTAATAAAACTGCTAAAAAAAATATGTAAATTTTACTTTTAATTTTAGATCAATCAATATCATCATCAATAAAATTAAAATTATTTTTCACATTCCAACAAGGATTTCTTCTCGCAACTGTGGTATCAACTGTTAGATAAGGATTCAAATGATCGATTTCAGGTCATATATCGATTCTATAGGGATTTAGGATATAGATAAGGATTCAAATTATTGATTTTGGGCCATATATCGATACTACAGGTATTTAGGATACATATCAGGATTCAAATTATCGATTTTCGCCATACATCGATTATATGATATTTAGAATATCAGAACATTAAAAAATATATGATTTACTAGCCAAGAAGAGGATTAAAAAAAAGATTCCACATTTTCATAGAATTTTATTTTTTTGACCAATGAAATGAAATAAAACACCAAGTTTGTATCAATAAATAAAAATAATGAATATGTTTCAACTGCTTTTAATATAACGACTGGTCATCGATTAAAGTATTCACAAGCATTGCAGCTGTTGAAAATTTCAACCAGAATTACAAAATCCAGTTTTTAAATTAGTAATGAAGGGAGTTAATTATGCAGACAATACACCACACCCCATGTTTCCCATTAACGATGAGCATCGGCTGGTAAATGCGTTAAAGTTTTTTCACTTTTTTCCTCCCTACCTCCCCCCACCAACCAAAACCACCCCCGGTTTTCCCGACTGCAGCATTAAAGCCGTGTTTATTGAGGCCATGGAGCTCTGCCTAGTTCCCCCGTCTAAACTGAATCAACCCAAAGGCTCCTCTTAGAATTTTAGATTGAACCAGTGATATCGGTAATTATAAATTATTTATAAAAAAAAAAAAAATTATAAATCATTCTTTTCAAAACTATGCAGTTGATATTATTATAACTTCTACTTATTTAATTTTAAATCACCGGTGTTTTATTCCTCTACGTTTACCAGGATTTGAAGAATAGAAATCTTTGAAAATTCGAACATTGCGTTTGGTTCCTTGGGGTATCCCATCTAGTGTCGAAATAAGGACGGTTTAGCAAATAGGATACCATCGTATTATAAACAACCTTGGATGATATTTTTTTTAATTTGTTTCATGAATCCAACGAATTCCTTATCTGATGTAAATTTTAAAATCATTTAAAACAACCTTAGCCATCACTGACTTCATTATGTTTTTATTTAATGAAAATAAATAGTTTTTGATTGCTGGATGCAAAATTAATATTACTAGTAGATAAGTACATTAATTTAATAAGTACATTAGTATAGTTAAGTACGTTAATTTTCTACAGGTTGCTATAAAAATCACTTAAATATATCCTAAGACCGAAAAAATAAATTCTAATTACCTCTCTGAATAATATTATACTATAATATTATATTATATCCTATAGAGGAGATAATGTAATATTATTTTATAAATTATCCCTGACCTGAGAGATACGTCAATACAAAGAAGGCAGGGATACTTCAGTAATTAAGGTTTCGAAGAATCATGATTGAACAAGACATGGCTACTATCGAATACTATACACAGGACTATTATCGAAATCTATGCATCTATATCTTCTGAAGAGATTTTCACAGACAAATTTTAACAATTATTGTACATAAAATACGCTAGGTAATACTAAATTAAGATAAAATCAGGACAGGCCCATAGCAATTATATATTTATTTATTTTATAAAATTCCATTTTTGTTTAGAAATGTCATTTCTTCACATCACACCTCTATAGTTTTAGATTAAATCCTAACATATTAACAACCCTTACGGACGAAAATAAGACAATAATATTATAATTTAAATTTTTATATCAAAAAACGTGAAGTCAAAAATATGAAATCTAAATAAATGGCGTGGCTGACAACGGAAGTTTTATGCTATTAAACAAAAGAACGAAACAGAACATTGTAGAGAATAAAAAAAAATAATAATAATAAAAACAGAACCAAAATTGAAGTTGACTATAGTTATTTTGCTGGTATCTTTCAGAATTTTCATTCCATCAGCCAAAATAACCTTGAAGGATCCATTAAGGAAGTTAATTTAAAATCAACTTGAAAATTCCTTTCTTTTTTTCCTTTTTTTTTTTTTTAATACAACTGGTAATTTTCCTGGAAAAACTCCCAGATACCAGGCGAGACAAAGAGGGACGATAGACACATTTTCTTAATGAGCCTTAAGAGAGGTGAAGACAGAGAATTGCCATTACCTTATCATCTACTCATTAGGGACGAGCGCGTGACGTGGAGTGCAGCCTTGGATACATAATGCATGGGATTGTTATTCGTTTAGCAGTGAAAGGCCCCGGAGGGCATGAAAATCCCTGGCGTTATGAAAGTCAAAGCAGACACTGGAGAGGATCCGGCCTAGTTCTAATAAGTCAAGCTGACGTCATAAATAAAAGATTAGATCATCAGGGGGAAGACCTTCCTTCCAAACGACCACGCGCTTTCTTTCATCCCCATCCTCATGCAAATCATTTTCATTTTGCACCTATAATGAACCGAGGGATGGAGTGCTTTTTAGACTAAAATAGCTTTCTTTCGAGATTCGAAATGGATGTTTAAATATTCTGAAAGAATTTTAAGAAATAAACATAAAAAGTCTTTTAAAAAAAGTTATTAATTGAAAAAAACATATAAAACAGAAAGCACATAATATAAGTAGTAATAGTTAAATGCATGTATGAGCTCTTACCCAATCAAAATGGGATTCTAATGCCTTATTGCAAAAAATCTGATACCATAGAAGTTAAAAATTTCTAGAAGCTCAAAGTGGCACACCAGCGGAAGTAAAAGGCACGAAAGAACTTGGAAATTGGAAAATAATCCTAAGTTTTTTGATATTTTTTTTCTGTTAAAACGACATACCTCAAACCATTATTACTAGATTGCTTTTTCTAGAAGTGTGTGAACAATTGTTCAAATTATCTGTATGTTTAAGCATCAGCGTTAATTGTTTTCTCTTCCTTGGTCAAAATTTTCGAGAATGTAACAGCAGATATTTTTTATATCAGAAATTGAAAATATTTTGATCCAATAAACCTCTTCTCATTTGTAGTCTGAAGTCTTCCGATCTTTTGTTTAACGTCTAAATTTAATTTTCAACATCGTTTTAATAAAATAGTAATTTAAAATAATTAATATATACACTGGAAATCGTTTATAACAACCTACCATGGTTATGGTGTCGACTATTTTCGAACCCTAAATTTCTATTTCACATTTACATGATGTGTGTAGTGATTGGTTATAGCAAAGGTTCCCAATCTTTTTGGTTTGAGGCTCCCTAAATAATCGGATTTTCTTCTCCGGCACCCTCAATACATCACATTTTTATTTTATAAATTTTGGACTTACTTGAAAAATAGAAAAACTTTCTCTTTTAAAAGAGATTACCCATTCAACAGCGAAAAATTAAAAACAGATACTTAAATTTTTCTTGTGATAATATATAATATCTCATTTCAATTATTTCGGAAATATCCACATTCAAAACAGGACAACCACCATGTTGTTGGGTTAGTAAAATTGGATATCATTTCATCTTCAACGTTAATTTTCGAGTGATATTTACTTTTTATAACCACGACCGCCGAAAACCGAATTTCGCACAAATAGGATGTTGCAAATGGAATTAATATTCGTAGAACTTTACCACTAAGCAGTTGATATTCCTCTTTTACTGATATCCAAAAATCAGAAAGTTCCATGCTACCAAATCTTGACTTTAAAGTATTATCGCAAGACAAGTCAATAATTCTTCTTTAAAAGAAGTAAATTCTGTCGGAGTCTTGTCTCTAAATGGGTCTGGAATCCATTTGAATTTATCATTATCTGCTACAAAATATTTTTCGAACTTTTTTATAATTTTTTATAAGTTCTGCTAGATGAGCTTTATGCTTTATGGTGAATGGATTTTATATTGCAAGACACGTTTATTTCATTGGAGGGTACAAACTGATGCAACGAGGGAAAACAATCACTGATAAACTCTTTATTAATTTTTATTTTCGTAGTTGTAATTGTTTCTAATAATTAAATATTTCGTGGCACCCTTATGACGGCAGCTCCCGGGGGCGCCGCGGCGCACACTTTGGGAATCACTGGATTATAGCAACAATCAGCCGAATATGCCTGGCGCCTAGGAGATCATTAAAAACGTCTCTAGTATATCAACCAATAAACCATAATTAAATTATGGTTTAGAGGTTGATAGACTAAAATATAATTTGATAAAGGCAAAATAGCCTGCAACATTTTAACAACTTTGTAGCTGTCTTATTTAAAATAACATAGCATAATTTATAAAACAGAAGGTTTTTTGAAGTAATTTTTAATGTTAAGAGTGTAATTGAAATTGTTAATTAATAGTTATCCTTGAGAATGGCCGAAAAGTAGGAATGGAATAATAAGAAAATAAAAATGTTAAGACTAAATGGATATTTTTTATTATAATTGATTATTAATGATTTTTATTACAATAATTTATAAGCATCATAGTAGACAACAACCAATATAGATATACTCTGTAAGGGCATGCCACGTGTAATAAGAATGAAAAAAAATTATGGGAATTGCAATGGACGGACGACGCCTTGAAGTGAAAAGACCTGACTGATCGGTTGTACAATTGCATGTTAACGCTACAGTAAATAACCTGATTTTTCGTTGCCGTAGAATCTATTGACCGTGGTAAATCGTTCTTCAATGTTGTCTGTCCTGGAGGACATGTCCTTTGGGGTTATCTTACTGGGTCACTGATGATGGTTTTTGTGGTCGAGATCCGTTAGATAATCAATCTCGATGATTGGGACCAATCAACCGAACGAAATGTGATAGTACTGAAAGCCTTCGTACTGCATTTGACAGTTGTCAAATGCGGTCAACAACCAATTCCAACAGATTTTTTTTTTGAACGGTTGATGATATTGACATATTATATTCCATTTTTATACTTCAAATGATCATCAAAGCTTTTATTGGTATGATGTACAAATAAAAATAAAACAAAATAATTTTAAAATTGAGACAAATACAGAGAAAATTCGTTTATCATAATAATAAATCCATAGTGTTTACTCCTCCAAAAAATTAAAAATCTTAACTACCGAGTGAATTTTACACTACGATTTAATACTCTTTACATTACGAATAAAAAATTTATTTTTTCTCAGATCCATTGATTCGACTAAACCTTAAACACGGTGCCCAGATGTGTTTTATTCAATTTTGGATTCTACGCAACTTAGAACGTAAAAAAAATTTTAAAGAGGGCGAGGAGGATATTTTCTTTTATTTTTTTAATAAATTATAGTGGTTCATTATCAAAAATAATAAACCGAAAGACAAAAGGATTGTACCCAATACCAATTTCACTGAAGCGCAAATATCAATCTATATTTATAAAGTAAATATATATAACATATTAAAATTCCCGATGTATTCCGACGTGAAAGCAGTTAAAACAAATCATAATTAGACAATTACTGGAATATATATATATTTTTAATTGTTGGATAAGCGTTGTATGCATATACATTAAACAATAATGTAACTGAAATGACTCAATATTTATTTTTAAATTGTAAAATGCGGTTTTCCGATTTTTTAAAATAAATTACATATGTTAAATAATGACAATGAAATAGTGAACATGTGTGAATTATTACTTCACGACCATTTCATGAGAAAGTGTTAATCGTGATTTGCTTCAACGACACAACTTAGTGGTCCAATATGATTTCTTGGAGGCTATCGAGGAACATCATGACTTCTGCAGTACGGCGAAGCGGACATCATGATCACGGTGGCATTCCTGGAGAGAATCTACCCTTCAAGATAGACGGAAAATGGAGAATAACCCTGATGACTGTAATATTTTTTGGATCAGGTTATGCGGTACCTTTCATAGCATTGAAGCAAATGATGACAAAGTAGTGAAATATAGACATTTTACTTCCCGTTTTCCATTATACAATGTTCTAATATATATATTTTTTAAGAGATAAAAAATATTTTGTAATTATTAATATATATTTTAATTATTCATGTTTAATAATGTTTTTTGTTAAAAGTGTTTTCATTTTCTGTAGTGTTTGTGCTTAAGTTTAATGAATAATATATCGCTGCTTTTCTTAAATGAAAAATAGACATCAAAATAAACTGGGTATTTTTAATGTTCTGTGATTACTTTAGAAATAAAAAACACTTAATTTATAAATCATTGATGAGTATATATGAATACATTTTAAAATATTAAACTCATCAGAAAATCTTTTTATTTATCTCCAAGACTTAATTTAAAAAAAAAAATTTATTCTTTTATTTTTTATTTTCGAATTTCCTAAGAAAATATTGCATATTTCTACATGTTCAGTAATTTTTGTATTTTCCATAGAAACCAAATACATATGCGTTAGGTAAGGTTACTACACATTGTATTAACATTTCACGCCAGCGGTTATTAAGATAAAGATATAATTTATTTTTTAAAGAAATTCTTATATTTCATTAAATTTTAAATAAATCAGAACTGCAACCAAAACTAAACCAGTTATCGTTATAAATAATTTAAGAGCTCCTTAAAAACAAAAACTAAAAACAAAGTAAATTTAATAAATATAGAATAACCTCTGGTATTATAAAGCCTTTTAGTTTGTAACATTTACTTAAGTTTAATTTTTTATCACATTCTAGCTAAATATACCAGTCCCAATATACATACATATATATAAACAGCTGTTGAAATAAGTCATGCTTTAAGTGTCTTCTTCATAAAGTCACCGAATAAAGTTGACTAATGTCTTACTCAATTTAAAAATGAATAGGATAATTAAATTTTTTTAAAACTATACATTGTAAATAAAGCAACTGTAAAATTTTGTGAAGTCGATTAAATTGTGTTAGCGGGCTTTGAAATTCCTTCATCAGATGTTTGGTAATCCACATGATTGTTACTTAATTCTGCCATGGAAGGGAAGATCCGCTGTACACTGAATTACGACACATTTATCAGTTTTGATTTAGAAGTGAGAATGTGCAGTTGTTTCTTCCGGAGCAGCGATATGATAAATACATTCCAAAATTCAACAGATATTTCATTCTTGCATGTATGCAACCAGAGAAAAAAATTTAAAAAAATCTTTAACAACATAATAAGGAATCAACAATTTTATTTGTTTATAAGCCATATTTACAAGTTTTTCGTTGAAAAAAAAATTTAAGGCTCTCTCTACATGTAATATTGATTAAGAGAAACGCTATACGAAATGAAGAAAATATTTCTTTATAAAATACAATTTTACAAACATTATGGCTGGTTCCTATTTAAATTTGTAGGCTTTAATAGTTCTTCTTTAAAGATATATTTTCTAATCTCTTTATTCATTTTTTTTTTGTAGTTAGCTGATTAGATTTAAACAAAATCTAACGGCTTCTAGAAAAAACATTTTATTATTTGTTTATTTAATTTAATTTACATCTCTACAAAATAATAAATACAATTAGTCAATATGTGGAATATTGGAATATAT
>NW_027111768.1:0-448 GCF_000696795.3 Halyomorpha halys
TACTCATCTATCTTTTCTCAGTCCGCCGGTGTTCCTCAAGGTAGTATCTTAGGTTCCATTCTTTATACGGCTTAGAGAGCTGACATCCCAACCCACCCTAACACAGTCCTAACAACATACGCTGATAACACATGTACACTGTCTGTAAACAACGGCCCAACTAATGCATTACAGACACACATAACATCTATTGAAGAATGGTGTCAAAACTGGAATCAAAATAAATCCTGACAAATTCCATCAAATCACCTTTACTCTCCGTCGTAAGCCTTTACCCTCCTGTCTTATAGTATCCTTTCTAAATATTCCACTAACGCCTGTTATTCGATACTTAGCACTCCATCTTGACAAGCGACTTACTTGGAATCCACACACAAGACTGAAACGACAAGAAACTACTCGTAGATTCCGATTGCTACAACACTTACTTGACAAACGCTCTAAACTT
>NW_027111768.1:2165-3945 GCF_000696795.3 Halyomorpha halys
GAAAATTACTTATATATAATTATAACAGTGCTTTATTAGTTATTAAAATTATTTTCTTGAAAAAAAAAATTAATTTGTATTAACTTTCAGGCGCTGCCCATATCTTACGCCTATAATTGGATGTGAAAATTGGCTGACGGCTTTTCAGCCTGATAACCACTCTACAGGCATATTCAGTTATTTAGTAAGTAAGGATCAACCGTGTCAGGAGATGAGCCCTGGACACTGACGCAGGTAGAGGAGAGGATATAGGTAGAAGGTAGGCTAACAGTTCTAGTTGCCGAGATGAAGCGGACGGACTAGAACTAGGGAGAGACAGGATCAGCTATACTTATTGCGGAGATGAAGTGGAAGAACTAGTATAACTATTAAGGATAGTTAGGTAACAATCTTAGTTGCCGAGATGAAGCGGACGGACTAGAACTGGGGAGAGACAGGCTCAGCTATACTTACTGCCGAGATGAAGCGGAAGAACTAGTATAACTATTAAGGATAGTTAGGTAACAATCTTAGTTGGCGACATGAAGCGGACGGCCTGATATTGTTGAGTAAGAGAAGAAGAGGAGAGAGGCAATGTCATGTCTTAGGTCAAAAACAACTCTCTAGAGAACAGAATCGCCACTAAACCGAAGCTATCTGAAGCAGAGTTTACGCCATCAATGCAGGACTCAGCCTGGGATAAGGCTACTTAAGCCGGTCAGACGGGTTGCAATTACTTGAGATAAAAACATTTGATAAATCTTTTAGTACAAGAGTCGGGAAGAAAAAAGGCAGTTATCTCACCCCAATTTTTGATTACTTTAATGAAAACTATGTATAACTTCTAGTCAAAATTAATGAGTTGACAAGCTTAGGTAGGGGGGAATAAAAAATGGCGGCTGTTTCAAAACCTTAAAAAAACATTAATTTTTCATTCGGAGCTCTATATCTTAAATACTAATAGATAACAACACTAGAACATCTAAGAGAACGTTATTTAAAGAAGAGTAAATTTTCTGAAATATTAGCCCTAAAAGAGCTATTTACGTCCAATAGTTCTCGAGATATAACTTTTTAAAAAGCAAAATGTCTAAAAAAATCTTCAGAAAGATTAGTAGCAAGCTTATTTATTTTGAGAAATCTATATCTCAGGTACTATGAGATGTACAGATGTCTATTAGCACTCAAATTAAAGCTAGTTTAATGGACTATAAATAAGTTTATGACCTTTACCTTCGTAGGAATAGTAGTTTTTATGATTTGATTTGTGAACAAATTTATTTCAGAAACCATTGGACGTACTGATGTTTGGTCAAATTAAAGCTAGTTAAATTTATATTATACACAATAGTTAATTATGTTTATCTTTGTAGGAGTAATAGTTTTTATGATATATAGATACATATTCCTGATATGTAGATTTCTCAAAATAAATTCACTAACTACTGATCTTTCACTACGTCCCATACAACATATTTATGAAATGTTTTTTTTAAAAATGCTATATCTCGAAAACTATTAAACGTAAATAACTCTATTAGAGCTCATATTTTAGCAAATTTTCTCTTCTTTAAATGACGTTCTCTTAGGTTTTCTGGTGTTGTTCCTACTTTCTGAAGCTCTCATTTATAAATTTATTCCCACTACCTATACTTAGCAGACTCATGAATTTTGACTAGTAATTATATACAGTTTTCAATTAAGTAATATATAGATACATATTCCTGATATGTAGATTTCTCAAAATAAATTCACTAACTACTGATCTTTCACTACGTCCCATACAACATATTTATGAAAT
>NW_027111768.1:7066-7320 GCF_000696795.3 Halyomorpha halys
GGGCGACTGTACATAGGCTACTCGACTGGGCGACTGTACATAGGCTACTCGACCGGGCGAGTGTACATTGGCGACGATGTCGACGGGGCGACTGATCTTAGGCTACTGAACTTGTAGTATTGTTGTGGCAAATAATCCTACTAGTCGGTATTTCACTATAAACATTACAAGTATAATTCGTTTTCTTTTAAACCAAAACACTATACAGTGATACAGAATTAGCACAAAAATACACAGTAAACAATGTAATTGTT
>NW_027111769.1:0-719 GCF_000696795.3 Halyomorpha halys
AAGACCTGAAACTCAGATCGAAACGTCGGCATAAAATAAATAAATATGGTTTTGTTTATTTATGTTGTTCTTTGCTGACCGCACTCCCCGACAAAGATCTCCAATCATTATATATATTTTCATTCAATGTCTAGGTATATTTAATATTTTTTTACATTTCCTAATATCATCTATCTTTAATATTATATTACATCTTTTTCATTTTTAAATGTAACATCATTTGACAACCGTCCAATTCTCCCACTCCCCTGCCCTATTATAGCTTTCAACCGCCTCAAACCATTCTTTGGCTTTCCTTCATTCTTTATGGTAGGCGTATTTTTTTCTTCTAATTTCCCTTATTTTTTCTTATTTTAGTGTATATTTCTCTCTTGTCTACTTCTAATTTGTTATTAATTATATTTTCATTATACATTTAATACTTAGTTGTATTTGTTGTCTTTTTGTTTTTTTTTATCTTTTTTTTCTTTAATTTACTTTGTTCATTTTTATATAACTTTTTTTTAATTTTTAATAATTTGTAATCACAATATAATTTATTTCATGTTATTTTATTCTCTTACTCTGTTTGGAATTGAGCTCTGGGGGTCCACCAAACCATCAAATTCTTCCCGCATCCAACCCTTACAATCCAAAATCCTACGTATAATCCTTGATGCTCCTTATTACGTTACAAATAAACTCATTCACAAAGACCTTAACATCCCATTCGTTGCAGA
>NW_027111769.1:2817-3051 GCF_000696795.3 Halyomorpha halys
TTTAGTGATGAGCTGCAAATGTATTATATAATTTATAGATAATGTTATAAGACCAACATCATATATAATGTACAATATATTGATTATCTACTTTAGATATTTACTTGTTTAATCACTGCAAGGGGCATAAATTATAATATTACCATTTAGTAAACTCAAGTAAATAGCAACCAATTAGGCATTGAAAAAATTAATATTTATTTATAATGGCTTGTGAACAGTTATTTTTAATAA
>NW_027111769.1:7855-9079 GCF_000696795.3 Halyomorpha halys
TTTTGCATTCTGTCTCATCATTTTATTTGTATTTTTTTTTCTTTCTTTTTTCATCTCTATATTTGTACTTTCTTTAATATTTCTTCTCTTATCTATCTGTTACAATTACCCTTTTCATTTACTATTTATAACCTATATTTTACACTTATGTTTTTTCTTTTTTTCCTTTTTGTAACTATAGTGTTTGTATCTTTTTTAGCCCTGACGAAGCCCTGCCACGTGGGGCGTAACGTTGGCTCAATAAAATAGTATAACTCTACTATTTGAGTTTTTTTTTACCGCACCCGGACAATATTCCATTCATTTTTATATTAACATTTAATTTATACCACGAACAATGTAGAGTTCGATGCATTCAAATAGTATAGCAATCATTATTCATTTATATATTGATACAGTTAAACTTCAGAAAATATCATGAAAACTACTACTTCTACGAAGATAAACTATTTTATAATACATTAAACTAGAGTAATTTTAATGCTAAAAACATTTATTCGTCTAATAATTCTTCAGATATAGCTTTCCCATTATAAATTCACTAACAGCTGAATATTCGTTATTTTGTAATGAAATTTCGCTTAAAAAAAAAATTGTACCTAGAAAACTATTGAACGTAAATATTAAGGCTCATATTTTAGTAAATTAACTCTGCTTTAAATCACGTTCTCTTGGGTTTTCTAATGTTTAAAGAAATGGAGCTTCAAATTAAAAATGTACTTTTTTAAAACTTTTATACATTACATAAACAGCCACTATCTTTTATTCCCCCTAACTATAGTTGGAAGACTCATCAATTTCACTAGTAATTAAACATGTTTTCATTAAACTAATAAAAAATCGGGATTAAATAAATGACTTTTTTTTATAAATACTTTTTTATTTATTGATAGATATTACAATCTGCCACACAGTTGTGGGCAATAGGTAATAGTGATGAATGATCTCATACATACTAAAATTAAATTAAAAAAATGAATGAAAAAAAAAAAAACTCTCTTAAAATATATACAACCAGAAGAATAAACGAAATGAACATAATCAAACTATGTGTATGAAAAATAAATAAATAAAATAATATAGTCTCTAGTCACATTTACACTCTAATATACAATATTTACACAATCGACCTGAGGATCCCTGAACTCACTCTATCCCCCACGTGTGGAGAGGTAGAGCAGAGCTCAAAAGATCCCAGCGCATCCCTCTCGCCGCATCACTGAT
>NW_027111769.1:11167-12828 GCF_000696795.3 Halyomorpha halys
TTAGCGGTAAACGAATGGAGATTGCGACTATGAAAAAAGATTCAAGTTCTAAAACGGGACTTTAGCTAAGTTTTAACAGAGTTCATAAACGGTATCCTAGAAACGTACCCCTTTATATCGAATTACGAGTAACTGCGCGCATAATACAAGAACAGGAAAATATCATTGCATGAAGTGAATTTTGTAAAATCATGTCGGCACATTAATATGCAATGATTAAACCTTATTTTATAATTATTATCTAACAAATATTAAATACATTGTGGAGATATTTTACATCTACAGACTAAAATTATATTTAATGGAACTAATTAAACACGAATTGTATGTAACTAGAGCATTAATCTATTAAAGGTAAGTTTCTAAGAAAATTTTGGTGTAATTATTGAGCAAACATTTATATTCAAATGCAAATAACATAAGCTTGAGTACCATTATGAATGTAAACGTTATAAATAACTTAAAAGTAGAATACACTAGCGTTAATTTGAGTGCTGGCAGACACATGTTCATGTTACAATGGTTCCTGTTTCCTGAACTGAGAGCCTTAGTGAAAGATTTTCCTCTTGTCAGGTAGAATATGCGCTGGGAAAACTATTTTTGGGTTGGAAAGATTAATTACAGTTTTGAAGTCTATATTTAACAAATAAATTGTATATATTATAAAGAAAGGAAGTATAATGAATATATATACAAACGAAACGAAAGAATTGTAAAACAAATTAATTTTATTGTATATATGTATATATAGTTGACCGTAAAAATTGATATATAAGAAGATGGTCAGGTTTGTGGTCAAAAGAGAAACAAATTAGTTTACAACTATTTATTTTCCGACGTTTCGCCCCACTTTGCAGGGCTTCATCAGGGCTAAAAAGATACAAAATATACAATGATAAGAATAAAAATACAAAGATAAGATACAATGATAAGAATAAAAACAAGTACTTCTTATCATTGTATCTTATCTTTGTATTTTTATTCTTATCATTGTATCATTTTAGCCCTGATGAAGCCCTGCAAAGTGGGGCGAAACGTCGGAAAATAAATAGTTGTAAACTATTATTGTTTCTCTTTTGACCGCAACCCTGACCATCTTCTTATAAATTAATTCTATGCATGAATGAAAAAAAGGTAAAACAACTTAATACTTTACAATCACTTAAACTAATTTTATAATAAAAAAACAAAGAAAACTCTCGATGAATGTGCCTGGAGCAAATGTGCGTTAATGTTTACACCTAATCTGACCAGATGACTGCTGAGAGTTCTGGAAGCAGGCAGAATAGGGGCCCCTGTGTGAGAGAAGTGGCTGGGCCAAAAGTCTACCACGGTCTTACCATGGAGTCTGCGAAGCAGCGGGGAAAACTAAAACAATGCCGTCATAGCTAACAATCGGTGATTGCCTCTCCTTTTCCATCAAACCAATCGTACCACTTTTGTTTACAAGCACATGATTTATTTTAGTAAACAAATATCATATAGTTAAAATAAATCGATTTTATAAACTGACTAAACTAATAAAATTATTTTTATTCAATGCTGCTTCAACAGTTCCTCAGATATCTTTTTTTATAAATCAAACATTTTTTCTGTAAAACTAGACAAACATTTCGAAAATTTATTTTGGTAAATATCATAAAAACAAACTACTAGTCCTG
>NW_027111769.1:15433-16045 GCF_000696795.3 Halyomorpha halys
AATACTTATATACTAAAATTACTAAAGAATATTCCTACAAAAATAAACATATTCTAGTTCTGATTTGAGTGCTAATAGACATCAGTACGTCTCATAGTTCCTGAGATATATTGTATGAAATTTTGCATTTTAAAAAAATCACCTCTCGGTAACTATTGAACATAAACAACTCTGTTAGATCTCATATTTTACATAATTTATTCTAATTTAAATGATGTACTATAACGTTTTCTAGTGTTGTATATAGTTTTAAAGATATAGAGCTCTGAATGAAAAATTAATGTTTTTTTTTAATTTTTGTGAAACAGCCACCATTTTTTACTCCCCCTAACTATATTTGGCAGACTCATCGATTTTGACTAGTAATTACACATTATTTTCATATTTCATATCATATTAAATTTACTATATTTCAAATGATGTTCTATTAGATTTTAAGAGGTAGTTTCAATGCTCCAAATGAAAAATTATTTTTTTAAATGTTTAAAGTTGCTGCTATGTATTCGCTCAACCTATACTTGATAGACTCATCAATTTTAACTACTAACTATATATAGTTCTCATTTATGTAATCAATAACTGAGGTGAAATCACTGATTTTTTTATTATTAT
>NW_027111769.1:16095-16439 GCF_000696795.3 Halyomorpha halys
TCTACCCATTGATAGAACTCCAAAAACACTTCTAAAGGAGAAGATCTCGAGGCCATCTTCTTTTCAGACGCCTAGGAGGATTATTAGGTAATGAATGAGAAGCCAGGTTAGAAACAAGTGAATTTGGGTGGTTGAGAAGTTTATCATGGAAGGAATGGAATCTGGTTCTGGCCAAATCGGCAACATAGGGGACATTGAGGTCCTGATGGATGATTTGATTTGTTACAAAGGAGCATTAAGGATTTTACGTAAAATATGAGCCCCAGTAGAGCTAATACTTATATACTAAAATTACTAAATAATATTCCAACAAAAATAAACATATTCTAGTTCTGATTTGAGTG
>NW_027111769.1:17551-19576 GCF_000696795.3 Halyomorpha halys
GATGATGAGGGAAACAGAGCTCTATGTTCTGACTGAGAGCGATCTTCCTGAGCTGATGAAGAAAGAAAACTACCCGCACTACAAGACCTTCGTGTATGGGTGGAAGGAGGCAGTGGGCTCTACTCACTGCTCTCTGGGCAGGAGAGAATAAGCTACACCAGCAAGGCCTCAGGAGGAGAGCAAGATTTATTTTGTAGCAAGAGCAAGCTGTGTGCTCAGCTATGTAAATGTTTGTCATATGCAGCAATGAGTTGTACCAACTGCAGCGTACACTCGTATTGTCTAATAGGCAGGGTAGGGTGATAAATAAATAAATAATAATCGAGACAGACTACAGGCTCTCTCAATTTCTTACAGGGCATGGGGGATTTCAAGCCAAGCTTCATGGCCACAGGATGGACATCGACCCCCAATGCCCTAGTTGTGGTGTTCCGGAGACTGCCGAGCACATCATCATAGCCTGCAGCGCCTTTGATGCATTACGGGCCAGATTGCTGAGGGAAACCGGACTCAACTATCTCACAGAGAACGACTTACCTCAGCTAGTAAGCGAAGAAAACAACCCGTATTACAAAGAATTTGTGGAAAACAATTATTGGACCAAACCACTTCAATATTCATCAAAGAAGACCAGCCCCTGGAATGCCTGCGCACCGAAGACGCGCAGAAGACTGAAAACTGACGAAACCTATAAAAACTGTACAAGAACCATTAATTGTAAATTGATTTATTAGCAGTTGACGATGGATACGTAACATCGAACTGCTGCTGCACACCTGTATTGCTTATATGGCAGGGGAAGGTGGAAATAAATAAATAAATAAAAAACTCACGATTCTAACCTATGGGTTCGGGATCGCTTCAGAGTCCACTCCGCCTCATGAAATGAGTACTTCTGGAAGAATCTAGCAGTCGAGTGTGATCCTGAATAAATCACCTCGTTGCTGAACCGTTGGTCTAGTAAGCTCTGGCCCTTCATGTGGCGTAGCGGTACAGTTTTATTTGTTATTAAAGAGTCAAAATTTAAGAGAAAGAATAGATTCACTGATGTCCGAATGCAGTTCAATAAAAACTGCAAGTATGAACTAGTGACTACACTTAATATTTTGATCACAAAATTTTTCTCGACTACTATCTCTTAATTATTTATTAAGTCATTTTCTCTCTTTATTAATTATTATTTTGTCTTACTATTTCACTAATTACGTGAAGGCCACTCACCTCCACATATCAAGTAGATATACCCACATAATCAATACCTCAAATAAGTATGTCACTGGATACCTTCAAGAACTAACGGTTGAAAAAGGTTGTAGTCAATTCGATTTATGTTTCATTTACATATTACATTTTATTAATTCATGTTTATTTTTTTTATTTTGTTACTAATAAAACCATCCATAAAGACCTAAATTTTCCTTATGTAACAGATCTAGCCCGAACCCGATATCGTTTCTTCCATTATAAACTCCCTAACCACCCAAACCCACTAGTTTCTAACCTTGCTTCCTCTTCCATTCCTGGCAATCCTCCGAGGTGCCTGAAAAGAAGATGGCCTCGTGACCTTATATTGTAAACTGTATTTAGAGTTCTACTACTGAGTAGTTTCTCTACATCCTGTATCATATCATTATGTCATTATGATCAAATTTACTTGTTGTATTTTTTATACAGTTGTAAATATCAATAAATAAATAAAAAAAAAAATTATGAAACAGGGACCTTGTGGTGATCTTTGATAAAGACTGAAGTGGCTGGTCCAACTATAGTTTATTGACCGTATACAAAGTCCTTGAATTATGGATAGTTTTTTCGGTTACTGGCCTCGGAGAAGCCTGAAAAGAAGATTGTCTCCTGAACTTATATTTAAAATGTTTTTAGAGTTCTACTACTGGGTAGTTTCTCTACATGCTGTATCATATTATTATTAATGATTTTACTTCACATTTGCTCGTTGCATTTTATATACAGTTTTAAATTTCAATAAATAAATAAAAAATGTTTATTTTCTGTTTTAGAGAGAGC
>NW_027111769.1:19779-20770 GCF_000696795.3 Halyomorpha halys
TTTAAAGTTACCGCTATGTATTCGCTCTACCTATACTTGACAGACTCATCAATTTGTGATATTATGACATGATAAAAACATGTGGAAAATCTACCCATTGATAGAACTCCAAAAACATTTCTAAAGGAGAAGATCTCGAGGCCATCTTTTTTTCAGACGTCTAGGAGGATTATTATGTAGTGAAGGAGAAGCGAGGTTAGAAACGAGTTGGTTTGGGTGGTTGGGAAGTTTATTATGGAAGGATTGGTATCTGGTTCTGGCAAAATCGGCAACATAAGGGACCAATGAAATTTAAAATTGATTCAACAGCCACTTTTGGCTTTCGAAATCGCTGAAAAAATTCCTCATCCAACCAATGTAAAAAATTATTTGGTCGAGGATGGAATAATTTTTTATAGTATTTTATAGCAATTAATTCTGCGAAGACTTCGTTGTTTTCCAAATCATCTATCTCAATCAAATCCATTTTATTGAATTTGGAGAGAAAGGTTAAGATAATACAGTACAGTTTCGATAGATAACAACTATCTCCTAGATAATCCAACTGTAACTACGAAAGGTTCCTTGTATGGTTATCTACTTAAACGTAGATTTGCTTTAAAATCTAGCCTGCCATTCACCGTTAAAGTTTACCGACAGATTTGAAGGTTAACTTTTCTGATGCAATTATTTTCTTTTTCTTTTCTGCAAAAATTATTAATTTTAAGCGAGATTAAAAAAAATGTGGTTTAAACGGTGAAGGTGCAACTGGCCCTAATTAATATGTGTATTGTGGAAATGTGCTTTCGGTACGAAAAAAATATTTTTCACTTTTATTTCCTTAAGTTAATTATCATATTTCCTTATAATCCGCTCCTACCTCACTGATAGAACCTTTAAAGTAAATCATAACCTAGCCTACTCATCTCTCTTTTCTCAGTCCACCGCTGTACCCCAAGGTAGTATCTTAGGTCCCATTCTTTATACGGTTTGTACAGCTGACATCCCAACC
>NW_027111769.1:26675-27956 GCF_000696795.3 Halyomorpha halys
GCTGCAGTGAAACGCGTGATCCTAGCGCATTACCTCACTGCGGCCGAACCCTGTATGGCAGAAATGCCAGTGAGGAAGAATAAAAAAAAATTTCCGTCCGTCTTCCATGTGTCCAGGGCCCTGTTTCATAATGAGAGCTGATGGTATTAGTTCACAGTACAAGTATAGAAACAACGTGGTAATTGCACTAATACATATTTTTTTCATAATAGGGATGATTATTAGTGATATTACAGGAGTTAAAAAGTACTAAAGTACAAGTAAATATTGTACAAGTCTGTGTAACTTTATTATGTTAAATCGATTAAATGGTATTAGTTTGTACTTTATTATGAAACAGGTAAATGTTCCTTATGTAACCGATGTAGCCCGAACCCGATATTATTCCTTCCATAATAAACTCCCTAACCACCCAAACCCACTAGTTTCTAACCTTGCTTCCTCTTTCATTGGATTCTTGCATTCTTTATGTGTTCCACTTTCTTACAATTTATATTGAACAACTTTTTTAGATTTATAAGTTATTATTTTGGACTATTTTTAAAGTAAACTTAACTGACATTGCTAATCAACCAAAAATTAAAATGTAACGAATTTTATAGGACATTTTTGCTACTGTAGAATTTGTAACCCATTCAATATTTCGAATAACAGCTCTTAAAAGCTTATCGTTCCTTGGAATATTTTATGTTTTATCATTGACGTCTAGAACTAGCTCCTGCAACGAAGATATAAAGAGATTCCTATTAAGATATACAAAGAGGAAGGGAACATCGAGGTGTTCAATGCTCAATCACTTTAAGTGGGCGAGTTTAAAATAGAAGCATTCTTTTGTCAATGTTAGATAAATAAATAATAATAATATTATTATATAACACAAAAAGTATATTCAAAATAAATATAAAATGTACCAGAAAACACAATGCTACTAACTCCAAGGACCAGGCTTTTCGAAACCGGCTTGTGGAAGACAATTATTTTCTATTCGAACAATAGAATTTATATACAACGGCCCATCTTACCTTAGCATTGGACAGATTTTTCTTTACCTGATCCTCATTCATCTGGAAATCCATTCCATCATCCATCCTCCACTCTTATCCTTTGTCATTTTTATATAAAGGACATTTTTCCAAAAAAAATGTCTTGGAATCCTGTGCCCGTTCGTGTAATTTCAGCTCTCACAAATCAGATTTATAAATAAGGGTTCAGCTTAGCTCAGCATTGGACATGTAAGGAAACAGGAGGGACCTTGGAAACTTCCCTCATGCGTTATAAGAG
>NW_027111769.1:28047-29322 GCF_000696795.3 Halyomorpha halys
TATACAGTTGTAAATATCAATAAATAAATAAAAATTATGAAACAGGGACCTGGTGATCTTTGATAAAGACTGAAGTGGCTGGTCCAACTATAGTTTATTGACCGTATACAAATTCATTGAATTATGGATGGTTTTCTTCGGTTACTGGCTGAAAGAAATCGTCTTTTGTGAGGACTTTGAATCCGGATTCGCCCAGCAATAGGTCACGTAGTGCATAAAAGGTGGTGCAGTAGATGATAATGTGCTCAGCAGTTTTCGGAATACCACAACTAGAGCATAGGGGGTAGATATCTATTCCGTGGCTATAAAGCTTAGCTCAAAATCACCGTGCCCCCTGAGAGATTGAGAGAGCCAATAGTCTAAGAGGACCCATTTTGCTTCCATACGTGGCCGAACGTTTGGGAAATATTTCCTTAAGGTAGCAAATTTAGGGCTTGTCACCCAGCACCGGTCTTCTGTGGTTTCCTCCCGGAAAATGGCTTTTGCATTTGCTAGTGTTCTCATTAATCCTCACCTGAATCTTTACCGCCTGAGCCCTCTCTCTTTAACCCGTTATTGGTGGAGAAATTGAGAATTTCTCTCACTTTAATTGTTTTTCGAGTTTGGAGGCTGCTAGAGGGAGTTTGTAGCTCCCATTTTCCTGGAATCTGTTTTTTTTTTGTTTTTTTCCAAAACGCCTACAAAATTTTAATGGCGTATTTATAAACAATGTACTTTATCCTTTTACTGTAGAACATCTACATTCTAAGGAGTATTTTGGAGTATATTATTTTTGTTGTCAGTATTAATAGAAGTGTATAATGTGTTGGGGCACACATTATTTCTGAATTTAACAAACTTAAAACTAATAAAAACTTAATCCTAATACTACGTGACGTTACGTAGTGTGTTGCCAACGCACTGGAGGGGGGGCAGGTGTTAACGTGTTGAATAACGGAATCGTACAGTACTGAAGTGAATCGAAAAATTTGATGTGTCGTCGCTTGATGAACTCCGGTACAGTGGGCAACTCGAACAATTGATGCAGCTCTGGTGGCCTCTTCCTCCTCCACGATGTTGTGCGTACGATTTTCCTCAACATCGAATCTTGAAACGTTTGAAGAAGGCCCTGGGATCCATCTGATATGTGGGTAAACAATGGTGCCCCATATAATAGTGCTGGTCTCAGAATACTTTTGTTTATCTGCAGCTTCAATCTCAATGAGAGAGGATGGAATCTGTAGTTCACAGTCTTTTCCTTCTATACCTCCCCCATCCACCATTCCAGTAGAAGCG
>NW_027111769.1:32057-32654 GCF_000696795.3 Halyomorpha halys
ACGGCTTAGTAAACGGATAATGTTTAGTTTTATTGTGCAGTTAGTTTTTAGTGCGGAGATATGGTATTGCCAGGTTAGTCTTTTATCAAATATTAGGTAATCAAATGTAAGTAAAAGCGTGTAGAAAAACTACCCATTGGTAGCACTCTATTAACATTTTATATTAGTAGGTACATCGTGGCCATCTTTTTTTCAGGCGCCTCGGAGGATTATCAAGAATGGAAGAGGATTCAAGGTTAGAAATTAGGGGGTTTGAGTTGTTAGGGAGTTTATAATGGAAGGAGTGATGCCTGGTTCGAGCTAGATCGGTTACACTGGGAACATTTAGGTCTTTATGTATGATTTTATTTGTGACAAAGTAAGGAGCAATGTGGATTTTAAGAAGGATTTTGGATTGTAAAGATTGGATACGAGAGGAATTCAAAGGTTTAGTGGAGGCCCAAAGCTCAACTCCATATGTCCAGATTGGCTTTATTACAGTCATGTAGATCAGTCTTTTGTAATGGATTGGCAATTTAGACCGTTTACCTAGTAAGTGCTGTAATAGTCAAATCGACGTGCAGTTTCCTGTCTTTTCAGTCTTGTGTGAGGATTCCA
>NW_027111769.1:38036-39494 GCF_000696795.3 Halyomorpha halys
CAATATATTTTTTTGTTGCAGCTACGATAAAAACGAGTTAAAACAAAAAAATATGAAGTCGGTCAGGAGTGCGGTCAAAAAATAGTAAAAAACTATTTGTTTCTCAACGTTTCGCCCCAATTTGTAAAGCTTCTGAAACGCAAATCTGGTGCACAGAAAGTTAACGAAATTTGCAGTGTGTATGGCGATGATGCTTTAGAATAATGTTGACTGGAAAACGCAAAGCGCTCGGGTCGTCCTTCAACTGTTGATGATGACCAAATTCAAGCATTGGTTACAGGCGATGCTAATATGTTAATGCAAAGGGTTAATTTTTTTTTTATTTCTCTCCCACTCAAATGAAAAGTTAAAAGAAGTCCACAATTGGAGTTCTGGTCAGATTCTCCACTCAAGTTGAGTGTTTGCGGCTTTAGTGCACTCGCTGAGCCTCCACTGGCACACTACCAGTGATGCGGCGAGAGGGATGCGCTGGGATCTTTTGAGCTCTGCTCTACTCCCCCACACGTGGAAGATAGAGTATGCTCAGGGATCCTCAGGTCGATTATATAAATATTGTATATAAGAGCGTAAATGTGACTTGAGATAATATTATTTTATAATATTTTTTCATACACATAGTTTGATTATGTTCATTTTCTTTATCCAACTATTTGTATATATTTTAAGAGAGATTTTATTTATTTTTTCTTATTATTTATTTTCATTCTTATTTTATTTTATTTTAATACGAATGTGATCATTCATCACTATTATATATGGCCCACAATAGCGTGGCAGATTTTAATATCTATTAATTAAATAAAGTTTTATATTAATAAAAATAAATAGAGGTTCAAAGCAAGTTTTATCAAAATCATTAGAGCCATTTTAGAACTCAGTCTGTAGAAAATCATTTATTAGTTTACTGTACCTAGAGTAAATGATTTTATACGCAGGTATCAGTGGTCAAAACTCCGAAAACAACTAAATTGATCCAAACAATGGCCGGAAATACGTTTTATATACTTTGGAGGTTTTAAATTCATAGATCTGTTGAAAACTGTACATCCAATATTTGACCTGGTCAAAGCACTTTACTTACCTAGAGGTGGTAGAGAAGTAAAAACATGGTATAGTATAACTCACTTCTAAGGAAATCCTCAGAGGTAAAGGCCAGCATAGAGAAGAAGGGTTGGCCACTCTGGTACATTTACCTGGTTACAGAAACAAACAATTCGTTTATATGAATCAAAAATCACCCGACTTTACTCGAATACCAATGTTGATTTAGAAAATGGTTATCAAGACAATCGATTATTGACTAACATCTCAATGATCTAAACTGTGACATTGATAACAGTATTCTGTCGATGAACTGCTACAACATCAACAATGATGCATATGGAGATGAAGTTGAGAAAGTAAAATTATAGCAAATAATTTTCATATTTTTTTGTTGCAGCTACGATAAAAACGAGT
>NW_027111769.1:41884-42518 GCF_000696795.3 Halyomorpha halys
TTTAATAATCTAGCTCTTATCCCTCTGTCCAATTCATTACAAATGTCAGATCTACTGATGAATATAATAAGGCCTATCTGGACATACGGAGTTGAACTTTAGAGCTCAACTAAACCATCCAATTCCTAGGATTTAAGGCAACGATTAACCTGGAATCCTCACGCAAGACTGAAAAGACAGGTAACTGCACGTCGATTCGATTATTAGAGCACTTACTAGACAAACGGTCTAAACTTCAATAATCCATACTTTATAACAAATAAAATCATACATAAAGACCTTAATATTTCATATGTAACCGATCTAGGCCTATCCAGTTATTATTCCTTCCACTATAAACTCCCTAACCAACTAAGTTTCTAACCTTGCTTTGTTTTACATTCCTGACAATCGTCCAAGGCCCCTGAAAGAAGATGGCCACGAGACCTAATGTAAAACATTATTATAGTAGCAATGGGTGATTTTTCAAAGAGTATCAATCAATAATTTATAGTCAAATGTAATTCATAATTGAGTAATCGTGAAATTATAAATAATTATTGACAATTTTTGACGTGACAACGTCTTATAAATCATTTTGCGGGATGCCATGTTAGAAAAAGTGTCCCGTAACGGAAATTGACTTCGTTTAACA
>NW_027111770.1:0-665 GCF_000696795.3 Halyomorpha halys
GTTTTTTAGTTTTCTATCAAAAGACGATATATCCACTATTAGAAGATTATTATAAAACTATTTTTGTGAGGGCATCTGATGTTGATATTTTAAAGTTTTGTTTAAAATGTTTAATATTAACATTTATTATATAGAGAAAAATTTAAATTTAAAAATAAACATATAATAAGCTTTATCGTCGGCTTACAAGTGAAACACATGAAGTTAAGATTTTACAGTTTTGAGCTATTTGGTTTTTCCAGTTTAAAATATTAGAAAGGTTAAACTCCAAAAAAATTATTAATATCATAAAAATTCCCTATAAAAAGTAATATTATTATTTCCATAATATTGAAAACAATTTCACTTGTGAACCAACGATATATACAACAATTTTGGTCTAGAGATTTTCCCACTAAAAATATTTGGAAAACTGCTCCTGGATAATTTATTCGGGAACTATAAATGGAAAAAATAAGAGACTGCATGAAATTCCACTCCTAGTTACTGACAGTTCAAGGTACAGTGACCTTCAACTTGGGAAATCCAACCTCTTCTAGAAGACTGAAGCCCAGGCTGCTGGAGGACATCCTGTTATAATTTCTATAATTATCTATTCTGTTATTGACATTTTTGCTGTTTTATTTATTTTTTCTCTTCGTCTCTTTCTCAAATTAACTTTTTTT
>NW_027111770.1:5100-6983 GCF_000696795.3 Halyomorpha halys
GAGTGTATGAATCCTTCCACTGTTTTACTTCTGACAGTCCCTCTCTTGTCAACTGACATACATTCCAGCTTACTGGGGGACTTTTCCTTGGAATCGTTGTTCAATGAACAGCTGGCTACCTTATCAGGTTGTATTTACTCAATGTGTGTAGGGACCGATTCAGAACAACTGCGTATCAAAAGGAACATCTAAGAAGACTACAATTAAAAAAAAATATTCCAACATAAAATATTTTCTTAGTGTAGAAAGTGCGAAACACTGATAAGGTTTCAGTGTGTCCAATTAGAAAAAAATCTTTATTCTTCCTTCCTGAGGAGTGGGGTGGCTCAGTGGCAAGGCAACCAGAGCCTCCAAGAAGCAGCATTATAGCCAGCACATATTGTAAATACGTGTAGATTCAGGCTTTCATTAACTTAAGTTCATTAACTCATACCATTGGTGTGTCCCATCACCAATTAATATCACATTATATAACCTCGATTATATACCTCAAAATATTCATGCTGTAAAATGGAACCCAGAGAAAAACGAAATCTCAACACACATCATACTGTAATTTCGAATAGGGGCTTTGAAAAAAATATAAAATATAAAAATATGGTAGTTACTAACTCATGAAAATTTCCAGAAACTTTATTAAAGAAAATAAGAGAATAAAAAAATAAAGTAAGGAAGCTAGGCAGTGAACTAAGCTATGCAATTTGCAGGCGTATTTTCAAATTTATTTTCATTATCATCTTCCCTTGTTGCAAGTGGTTCATAATGTTAAGTACTAACGTTAAACATTCTGTATTTACTATGTATTCTTCAATTACTGGTGTTTAGAATGGGTTTCGTACTGCTTACAATTATGATTGATACATCTATTGCGACATAGATACTTTATAACGCCTTAGGATATTATAAAAAATTATTTAAAAAAATGATGTTCACTTACATTCAACTTTTCTTAATTCAGATTCTTGCATTATCCAATTGTGTATTATTTAAAGTGATTTAGAGAGAGCGAATCTGCACTTTTCAAGAGACAATACAAAAGTGAAATATGGTACAGAACTATATTATGTAGTATTCCTTACCAACGTTTTTATAATAAAGTGATGTGTTGAGCCAGTGATACCTTTATTACATCAGTAAAACAGCGTTTTACAATTTGGTTTAGCTTTCATCGTTCACTATCGTAGCCTTTGCTTTTAGAAGTTGCGCAACTCTTTACAAATTGAGAATAGAATAGTCGCTTCAGTGTCACCTTTACACAACAAACCCTCTACTCCTGTGATCCATAAATTAAAAGAAATCAAGAATGGATATTATTATCACTGATATTGATTAATACTACAACAGTATTCATTAATATCAGTGATAATTGCTTAAAATAGACTTTTAAAAATAATTTATGGTTTTATTAATCTATAATGAAGAAAAATACCTCTTATGTGAAAGTATTTAATTTTCTTCTAGAGTTATCTGTATCATCTCAGAACATTATGTCGAAGCAGCTAAATTCTAATTATTTCATTTTTATATTTCAGTCACTATAAAGGATGACAAAGAGTGCTTATTCATATCGAAGGATATGGGAAAGTATTAACTAACTGTAAATCATATAAAGCTGAATAACCAAGTTGAGTTTGACAACTATATCAATATTTTTTCAATATATATATATATTTTATAGCTCACTTCTTGGTCATCTTTGACATAAGAGGTTCTCTACAGGCAACCGCCCTATTCTAACCATGGTGATGGGGGTTCAAGTTTTCATTTCTGGGGACCGCCACAGAAATAAGAGTCGACCCCCAAGCCAGATTGCAACCGGCCCCGCTGCAGTCAATGTTGGCGCTTTAACTCGCTCGGCTACCAACGGCCCAACCATATCAGAA
>NW_027111770.1:7033-7528 GCF_000696795.3 Halyomorpha halys
TGTCACCTTTACACAACAAACCCTCTACTCCTGTGATCCATAAATTAAAAGAAATCAAGAATGGACAGAGAAGTACGATTGGTATAAGGAACATTGAGCAATTATCACTTATATTGATGAATACTGTTGTACAAAATAGACTTTTAAAAAGTAATTTATGGTTTTGTTAACCTATAATGAAGAAAAGTACCTCTATCAATATTTTTTCAATTTAAATATATATTTTTTTGGCTCACTTCTTGGTCATCTTTGACATAAGGGGTTTTGTACAACCAACCACCCTATTATAACCATGGCGGTGGAGGTTCAAGTTTTCATTTCGGGGGACCGCCACAGAAATAAAAGTCGACCCTCAAGCCTAATTGGAACCGGCGCCGGTGCATTCAATATTGTCGCTTTTACTCGCTCGGCTACCAACGGCCCAACCATATCAGAATCTATCCAGTGGTGCATTGAATCATGTATAAACCATGAATATTATTTATTGAAATAGTA
>NW_027111770.1:9783-12683 GCF_000696795.3 Halyomorpha halys
TTATTTTATTTTTATTTTTTATTTTTTAATACACTACTACAATATTTTTTTCCTGCTGCTTATCACATAACAGCTATGATTTACATTTTGGTAAAAACAAACTGAAAGAAAAAAAATTCCAAAACAGAATTGAAATAAATATGTACATATAATCTATTGATAAATCTTTACAGTAATACATGATTGGTTCTTTTATGTTCATATTTTTTTGTTTTCATACCCTCCTTTAAAGATTTTAGTGGGTATTTGGTACGTACATATAGGAGGTATGCTGTGTGTGAAGGATACCTTGGATTGCCTTTTGGCATTATAAGGTTTTTATGTTTATATCTACGGGTTTTTGTAAAAAAAAAAAAAATCTACGGGTTTTTGTTTTTGTATAATTCCTTACTTCTTTTATTAACGGGGTTAAAGAGTCAGAGTTTGATTGGAAAAAATTATTAGTCAATTTGTATATGATTCATGTGCGGTGTCTGTATTTAGTTTTGAGTGCATTTTAGTTATTCTAGTGTAATATGAATAGTTATTAACAATTATGAGTTATTTGTTTTAGATACTTTTATTTTTTTCATGTTGGTTGAGTTAATGATATAAACTGAAGAGGCAGAATGTTATGTTAGACCTTAGTACGGCTTTATTGAGCATCAATTTATTTCTGGTGGATAATTTTTTTCAGGTTTATAGGTTGTGCACAAAAGTTGCTATGAAATATTTCCTTTATTTTGTGTCGCAAAACTAGTATTAGATGTCATAAATTTGCGAAACACTCAGTACGTGATGGAAGAAAACGAAATTCATTTTCAGTTTTAACACAGTAGGACTACATCTCGACAAACGACTGACATGGAATCCTCATACAAGACTAAAAAGAAACTGCTCGTAGATTCCGACTATTGTAACATTTACTAGACAAACGGTCTAAATTGCCAATACATTACAAAAGACTGATCTACATGACTATTATAAGGCCTATCTGGACATACGGAGTTGAGCTTTGGGCTCCACTAAACCATCAAATTCCTCCAGAATCCAATCCTTACAGTCCAAAATCCTTAATGCTCCTTACTTTGTCACAAATCAAGTCATCCATCAGGACCTCAATATTCCATATGTTGCCGATTTGGCCAGAACCAGATACCGTTCCTTCCATAATAAACTTCTCAACCACCCAAATCCACTTGTTTCTAACCTGGCTTCTCCTTCATTACCTAATAATCCTCCTAGGCGTCTGAAAAGAAGATGGCCTCGAGATCTTCTCCTCTAGAAATGTTATTGGAGTTCTATCAGTGGGTAGATTCTCCACATGTTTTTATCATGTCACTATGTCACCTACAGCAAATTTACTTGTTGTATATATGTGTATACAGTTGTAAATATCAATAAATAAATTATTAAAAAAAAAAAAAACACACAGTAAAAGACATAAATAAGTTAAGCCAAAATTATCTAAATATTTCAAAAAATTCATTTTGTAGACCTGTATTTTATTAACTTTTTCTAAAAAGTATAATCTGGTAGTTCTGAATTTGTTTCCTGTAAAGTAAACCGAAAAGGTAATTAGAAATTCAAAATGTTTTTTGTTTTATGACCGTATGAGTAAATATTAGTGAACAATGTACGCAGGCCGTGTTTACTTAGAACCGTTTACGGTTTAGTATGCTAACAGTTAATATCCAGTTCCCATGACTACATTTGCCAATCCACCCGCAAACGTTCCAGTATCCTATGAAACGTGACTCAGACATGGCTAAATCAACACGGCACATGTTTAATGTGAGGAAGGTTCCCGGGAGAGTTACTTGAAGGGCAACCCAACCGTATTTTAAATTTACATAAGTTGTTCCCAGTTCTACCATAGGCATCTTTCTCTAGCATTATCTTGAAATAATTCATTGCTCTCACGTGGCGAATACTATTAAAAGTTTGTTTAGAGTTTTTATTGTTGTGGAAGAATTGTGATTCTCGTATTAAAAAATTTAATTTATTAAAATAATCGATCGTTATGATCGTCGGTATTGGGCACTATAAAGCGGATAATTATGTAGGAAAATACCCGGCTATTTGAATAATTGATAATTATCTGTTGTTTTATAACCACCAATTTTCAATCGTATACTTCGCAAGATTTATTCTCTATAATATTCGAGTATAAATATTAGAATCTGAGATAACATTTTCTTTAATTTGAAACTAATTTATTCTCTCTTACCATCATAAAATCTAAAAGATATTGCTTTTGGTTAGGAGAACGGAAATTCCAACAGTTCTAATAACGGTAGGATTGGATAAAATTTGAAGTCATGAATTATTTTCGTAAACGAGATAGATAGAATAAAAAATACTCTCCCAAGATCAAGGGTATCACAAGACACTTAAAACGAATATTACTTAATTAAAAAAAAAAAAAAATTGTTTGGTCTACTTTATCGGAAGCGTCTTTTGGTTTTACACACTCAAAACTCATTTAATATGGTGAGTAATGTTATGTTCTCATTCTGTGTAATAAAAAAATAATCAATTGGTATATAATAGCTATTAAATATTTGTGCATGCTGAACATAGGTAAATACTTTAAATATTATAGTATAAAGAATTTATAAAAATTACATAAAATATTTTTATCTCTAAGCTCCGTAAGCCCATTGGTGATAACTCTCAAACAGATACCTAATATTTTTCTATCTAGTATCACCAAAAAAAAATTTCATTAAGATCGGCGTTATCTCTCCCCTCCCCCCGTAGCCCAGAGGTTTCCAGCTGTTTTTATTTCTTTTCGTACATATTTAACCGCACTAATTTTGTACAATTTTGTTTTAGCTTTACAAGAGTGCAGTAAATGTTTTTAGACCGATAAAGGTGCCACGGCAAAAAAAAGTTGTAAATGTCTAAGATTAAATCTG
>NW_027111770.1:14298-14662 GCF_000696795.3 Halyomorpha halys
TTTATCTAATTGAAGTAACGTTTATACCATTATTGCCTAAATAAAATAGTTTAGAAGTTGTATTGTATAACATTGTATTATGGTGTATAGATTAAGTTTTATTATTTATGTTTTGTATTCATGTATCACTCATAGAGTATAAATGAAATAGAAAACCACTATTTTACACTGTTTCATTGTATATATGCATTAAATGATATTTATAGATTTAATTTTAAGCAAAAAGTGGCATAAAGTTTATGGGTACGTAGGGAGACTTTTCACCACATTCTAAAATTAATTATGAACACTTTAGAATCAATGGAAAAGGTGGTGTAATTTAAAGTTGTCTTATTAACAATTATGAGTTATTTGTTTTAGATAC
>NW_027111770.1:14749-15467 GCF_000696795.3 Halyomorpha halys
CCATATATATGTTTTATTTCCCACTTCTTTCATTACTTTATTTGTATCTATATTCATTCTATAAAATTATTTACTTAAATATTTCTATATATTCTTTATTCACTAGTTGTTATCTTGTTTTTTGCTCTTAGCCCTGATGAAGGCTGGAAATTTTGGCCAAAACGTTGGCACTAATAAATAAGTTTTTTAACTTATTTGTGTTATTCTCTTTATTATTATCGCACCCCCAACCATCTTCTTCTCATGTATATTATCCACTGTCAACTTCTCATCATTATTAATGATATTTTAGATACTCATCTAATAATAAATAGGCGTTGATAACCAAAAAGGTTCTGTGCCTTCAAACAAAAATATAAACTTTAGATAATAAATTTAAAATGAATTATTAATAATGAATCCTATACTAGTGCCAATTTTACCCAGTGGATCCTAAGATTAATAGGGTTCCCTAATTCCTTTGAACGACCTCTTATTGAATAACATTTCTTTATTTATTTTTTTTTTGTCACTTTTCGAATATTAAATGAAACAGATTTTTAACTAGTGTGGTGATTGCTTTTATTATATGATTATTCAAAAAATAAATTCTCTAATCTGAATGGCCTTTATATTTTGAAGTACTATGAGCCCGCACTCGGTTAAAAACTGCCTTGTAACTGAAAGTAATATAAATAGGTATTTATAAATCTCAATTAAAAATAAAGAAAGACAATTT
>NW_027111771.1:0-440 GCF_000696795.3 Halyomorpha halys
CCTATTATTCTATTTCAATGAGGATAAAACCTATCTGCTATTAAAGAGCACTTAAATGCTCATTGATCCACTGAGTTTAATCGAAATCGTTAGGGCTATTTTAGAGAAAATCGAAAAAAAAAAGAGAAAAATCGATTCTATAAAGTGGCACTTCTGATAGTTCGATTTTATCGAAAAAGTTGCTGTCGGATCCCAGGTATATACTTTCTTTAAATATATAATTTCAGTTCTGTACGATTTTTTGTTTTTAAGTTAGGCTGTAGAACATATTTTTTTTTTTTGGACACTGGAGACTTCAAAACATGAATTCTCGTCGAAAAATCGAATTCGAAATTGTTCACGATCATAATCCTTTCCTTTACAATATATTCCATATAGAAGAAATTTAAAGTAAAAAAAATTATATTTCATTTAGGATTTTCTTCAAACTGTGCAGAAAA
>NW_027111771.1:3113-4090 GCF_000696795.3 Halyomorpha halys
ACTGTCCAATTATTAATTTTAAAATATCATTTCATAAAAATAACAATAATTGATCATAATAATATTTCAAATAAATGGGTATAACTATATTGCACCACAACAAAGGTAATTTAGAACTTACATGTTATTTTCATATTCAATCGGCTTGTATGAAAGGAATAAGAGTCAAATGTCCAGGGTCACATTTAAAATTTAGGGGTTATTTATTCCTTTATTATTATGGCACTGTAGTGCCTACAAGAGCCCAGGCCACCTCCACCACCTTAGATCCTCCTCCACATAGACCAGCCATTTGATTCTTAGATGTCCTCTTTTCCATTTTCCATGATGTTTCTAATATAGCATCTTCTTTGGTATCCTTTGATCAGACATTGCTCTCCATATGTCCTATCCATTTTATGCCTGCTCTTTTCACTAACCACGATGTTGGGTTTCTCAGACAGTTCCATCAGCTCAGCATTCCTTTTTCTCCAAATCACATTCTCTGAGACTTTCCCCCATATCCTTCTCCAATACCTTTTCCTCCCAGTATTTAAGCATCTGTTCCGCTTTTCTTGTCAAAGGCCATGTTTCTTCCCCATAGATCACTGGCCTTATGATGGTTTTGTAAATGACCATTTTCATTCTTTTAGAGAGCTGTAAACTTTAATACTTTTTGCAGTGATTTAATACTTTTATTTCATGTTTCTATTCTGGCCTCACTTAAACTGCTTTACAGAACTGAATCTCTGAAAGTTAATTTAAAATTTATGAAAATCATTAAAAATTTCTCTGTTTTCAGTTTTTAGATTCAGGTTTTCTTTGTCCAAGGCAATAATTCTTTTTTTTAAACATATTTTGAAATATCCTACAGCCTGTCTGACAGTATAAAATGTATTATACAAAATAATTTAAAATTCAATTTAATTTATTATTAGAAAACAATTTATCCTTGGACACCATTTTATTTAAGTGACTTGAGATTGAGATGAATTGGC
>NW_027111771.1:5335-6520 GCF_000696795.3 Halyomorpha halys
AAAAAGTTAGAGGTTGTGAAAATAATATATTTTGTACAAGGAGAAGATGGTTGGAGGTGCGGCCAAAATGAAACACAAATAAGTTGGTGTAACCTATTTAATTGTGCCAACGTTTCGGCTAGAGTTTCTGGCCTTCTTCAGGGCTAAGAACAGAAAAAGATAACAACCACAATAAGTATAGAAAATAAAAAATAAAATATAACCAGAATGACATAAAATGAATAATTTTACCAAATAGAATTAATAAAATCAAGTGATGAGAGAAGTAGGAAATAAAATGTATACATAGGTAATTGAAAAAGTTTTTTCTCCACTTATATCCATTTTCCTTACCTACGTTATTAGTTATGTTCACTATATTATTATTGTTGTTTTAAAAAAAAAAAATTTTTTTATTCGTTTCTTTTGTTAAATTTTACTTATATTTAGCATCTTTATCAATTATTATGGTTACATATATTTTCTTTCTCCCAATTTTCTTTTTCTTTACATATTTCAATTTTTAAATTATTAATAATATGTTCATACTTCTTTGCATTATATAACTTTATTTTTATTTTATTTCCTTAATTATGTTATTTTACCCACTTTTTCAATTACCTATGTATACATTCTATTTCCCACTTCTTTCATCACTTCATTTTATTAATTCTATTCTGTAAAATTATTCATTTTATGTCATTCTGTTTATATTTTATTTTTTATTTTCTATACTTATTGTGGTTGTTATCTTGTTCTGTTCTTAGCTCTGAAGAAGGCTAGAAACTCTAGCCGAAATGTTGGCACAATTAAATAGGTTACACCAACTTATTTGTGTTTCATTTTGACCACACTCCCAACCATCTTCTCCTCGTACGTCATCCATGGTCAACTATCTCTCATAATTATAAATAATTAATATATTTTGTGATTATTGTAAATATTATAAACAGAGTATAAATATAAACTTCAACAGATTTGATAATTACCTAAAGGAGAAACATAAAAAAAGCAGCTTAGAAACTGGAAAATCAGAGACAGACAATCGTGTCCATTCTCATCTGATTGCAATCATATGTATACAGCTTTGTTATAATTAAACTGTTGTATTCTTGGCAGGAACAAAGATGATATTTGTTATTTGCACCTTAAGAAATCCATCATATGAAGTTTTATAGTAACAGAAAAATAAAAAAATATTGTTTT
>NW_027111772.1:0-650 GCF_000696795.3 Halyomorpha halys
AGTGAAAAATTTCGCACAATATATAAACATAAAAACAAAAATTAAGAAAAAAGGGAATAGTAAAAATAACTGATATGGAAAACCCAAGAAAAAAGTTTAAAATTATTTATTATGGAATTAGTTGAAGAAATTTTCACCCATTGCTCGAAAAAAAAAATTAATTCCACAACGATAATTTTATTTGAGAATTTTTTAAACATAGCATTCTGAAAGTGTTCTCGGATTGTGAGGATTGGAAATTCAAAGGTTTAGCAAACCATGAATTGACATTGCGTATGTCCAGATATTCCAGTAGTATTTTGTAAAAACAGTTTTTCATTTAGGTTCATATAAAATGAGGATTAATTGCCTAATAAGGTGAAGTCGTAGAATAATTGATCTATTTTTAGGGGTATTACCGATAAAATATATTTCTGTACATTGTGTAGTAAGGTTAGAACGAAGGAAAGAGCGTTTAAATTTAGAAATAAAAAGATACTTAAAACATATGTTATTGATGTTACCATTATCAATTTTTAATTATATTAATTTTTGGATCACTAACTATAAACGATAACTATTAAAGACTTTTAGTTCAAGAAAAAGTATTAGGAATAACAATACTGTAAACTTCCTTTTAACTTTTTTAACCAAATTTTTTTTAGAAATTT
>NW_027111772.1:5067-5806 GCF_000696795.3 Halyomorpha halys
ATATACTTGGCAAGGAAGCATAAGGGTTGATTTCTATTGAACAACCGATCAATACAAGGACACCATTGCACCCTAATATCTCAAGGCTGGATCTTATATTAAAAACAATACAATACTCTACATTATATTTATATTTTAATAACGTTTTCAATTAAGCATCGATAAATCCCAAATACAACTCCACAAAACTAGAAATCGAACCAATCAAAAACTGTATCTTTCTGTACTTTCTCTAAAACTTTATTTATTGGAATCCCACATACAAAACACAAATTCATATAGATACTAACCCAAAAATATAAGTCTTCAATTTTACAAAGACAAACAATATAGTTTGTTAAAATTATCACATATCAAAGTATGTCCTTTTGGATATACTTTGCCAATTCTTAAATAATTAAAACAAAAATTATTAAAAACATAAAAAACTGTTGAACAAATAATTCATAGGAACCGTAAATGAGGTGATCCATATTGGAATAATTTTAATGTCAAAACTGAGCATTCATTTATTTGTTGGTTTCTTTTAATTTATTTGATTTTTTTTTTTTAATTCTGGAACTTCTTTAATTTATTCCATATTACACAGTGAAATTAATAACAATAGAAATATTACTTCTAAAAAGTAAATTTAAAAAAAAATTATTTAAAAATATTGGACTATTTTAACAAATATATGCAGTACTAAATAAAACAGTACTCTTAAAACACGTCGAAATAAAAGAATTGCAGGAAATAA
>NW_027111772.1:7641-9197 GCF_000696795.3 Halyomorpha halys
TGGCCTTTTGAATAAGATTTAAACCAGAAAATCTGTTATACGTAATAAAAAATACCAAAAGAAGTAATATTTAATTTTTTTCTCGAAATTATTTAAAGAGAAAAATAAAGTGAAATAGAATTATAAATATAAATGAAACAGAATTATAAAGCACGAAACATGGGCGTTGATGACCTCAGGGTTTTACGCCCTAAAGCCCCAGACAACAACAACTAGAACTACATCACATATAACCAGAAGAAGTATGTAGAATATGTTTATGATATTATAACGGTATAAGAAGAATGCATATGTAAAATCAACCTGGCAGGAAAAGGTGAAAATAAAAACAAATATAGACCTGTATGATTAAGAATTGTCCAAAAATATTTATTAATATAAACAGATAACATAATTAATAACCATCTTAATTACATGAATGTATTATATGAATGAAAATAGTAATTTTTCTTCATAGTCCTTATATAAAAAATACACAACAGAAGATATAATTTATTTATAACTCATTATGATGAAGAAGGTACCAAATTACTAATAGTACTTAAATAAAACATCTATAAAATTAATATTTTCTTATTTTATGTTCTTATAAGGAATGTGTCTTTCAGTTTTATACTCCTTTCAATTTTTTATCAGTTTACTCACTTTTTTTTCCAAATTCATAAGACTGAATCTTAAACTAAAACTAAATACATAGTTAAAATAAATATAGACTTAATATACCCTTTTCAGACGCCTAATAAAACCACTTACAAAAACTCAAAACAGACGATAAACAATGAACACTCACTTATCACAGAAGAAAAACTATAGTTTTTATGAGTCTTCAAACTTATAATTTCATTTTTCTCGCTTCAAAGTTTATTGGAAAACTGTTTCTTAACTCGTTCATTACATATTTGAGCATTTTAAGTATTCTACCAACACAATTTTTTCGGGAAATATTCCTTTTCTGTGAAAGTAATCCAAGAAACCGCTGGCTCTGGATGATGCAATGCCTGATAATTAACAGTTTTACACTGGATTCCGAAAATTATGACTCAAACTGAATCTGCAACCGAAACAATAGTGAAAATTTGTATTTATCCTCAAGGATATTACCATATTTGTAACTTTGACATTTAATCTATAATTCATTCAGCGGCTAGTATTAAAAGTAGCACTGATGCAGTGTTCACTATCGATTTTTTTCAGAAAAAACCTCCATAAGTTATTCTGAAGCTATTTTTCAAGTAACTAACCCCCTAAAATGTAACTAATAACTAAACTAATATACATTTATTAGCTGGTAACATAATTATATATTAGTTTAAATGTGATTTGTGCTTTTTTATTTTTTTTGTAATATTAGTCTAAAACTAAGGATAAATTAAAGCTAGTAATTTTTATCCTTAGTTCTTCTTGTACATAGTTTGATTATGTTCATTTTATTTATCTTTCTCTTTATATGCAAATAAATAGAGATTTTATTTATTTATATTTTTTTTCATTTATTTAAAATCTTGGTGTGAATGTTATCATTATTTAATATTTATTGCTCAGGTTCGTGGCAAATT
>NW_027111773.1:0-439 GCF_000696795.3 Halyomorpha halys
ATGTTTTTTGATTGATTTTAATAAATAAATTAAAATTTTGATTTTGCAATATAATAAAACATAACCTCAATTTTCGAGTAATTTTTCAGTAATTCGAGTAATTGAAATATAAACAATTTCTAAAACCATTCTCATCTCAGATTTAATCAGAACAGTTAGTTAATATATAAAATTTATTAATAGTATATAGGAATTTTACCACATCTTTTACTGTCCATCTTTAATTATAATAGGGGTATTCATGATCTTTAGTTTAACATATTAAAGTGTGCTAAATGGAAAAATGTTGCATTCTTTTAGCATGTTAATACGATAGGTCTGCTAAATGGAGAATGACATCACGTTACAGACTAGTTGAGCTCCACATCATTTTGGCTGTTGTCGGTTTGATAGGTTAGTTGCTAGTAGTGCCAGTTGTTGTTTTTTTTTTTTTTTTTAA
>NW_027111773.1:2964-3710 GCF_000696795.3 Halyomorpha halys
TTTGGAACGCGGGGGCACGATGCTACTAACTCCAAGGACACGGGTTGGAATCCGGCTGGAAAGAAAATTGTTTTCTGTTAGACTGTAGCCTTGAGTCAACCCTGTGTTCTGGAACCCTCCCGGAGTCCAAACACAGCCTCATAAATTGGGTACAAATCTGACGATCGAGCAGGATTCTGACCAAATCACCTCCTTGCACAACCGTTGGTCTAGTAACAGTACTTACATACAAAACCCTTCATGGGTTGTAGCGTTTCAGACTTTAATCTTTTATTAATAAATATTTAGTTTAAATAGAAAAGTATTTATTTATCTCTAGAGATAACCGACCTGTCCTAACCATGGAGGGAGGTCAAGCTTTTCATTTCACGGGGTCGCCACGAAATGAAAAAAATTGGATTTTGACCGGCGTCGCCCGCAGTTCTCAGTTTGCTAAGACCTGCGTCTCAACCACCTGCGTTATGTAAATATAATCCATGTTATAGTATTGTAGCATATAAGATGGGCGTGTAAGGTTGTAGGGCTTAATAACGAGTGGATCCCTAAAATGTTAATAAACACTGAACCAACGGGTAAACGTCCGAGGGGTAGACCGAAACGTTGATGGGAGGGTTCCATTTTTTAATTCAAGACTTTATTTATTGGTAGATATTACAATCTGCCACAACGTTGTTGGGTAATCGGTAATAGTGATGAATGATCACATTCATACTAAAATAAAATAATATAAGAACAAAAATAAATAA
>NW_027111774.1:0-873 GCF_000696795.3 Halyomorpha halys
ATGTAAATGATTGTAGTAAATTTGTCCGCCCATAGCTCAGTGGTTAAGACACCACAATTTGATATCTATTGGCGGTGCCGGTTGGAATTCGGCCTGGGACGTTGACTTTTTTCATTGAGTGGCGGTCCCACAAAATAAAGAACTTTGACCCCCAACCATGGTTAGGCAGTATCGGAGTCCAATGGGAGTCGGCCGAAAAAAAAAAAAATGTATTGGTGCGTGAATTCACAAATAAACATAAATAAATACACTAAACCTCTATAAATGTAATGAGTATCAATAATAGTAATACCAAAATAATCTGTAAATTATCCTGATTCGTTCTTTTACTCATTTATTATTATGAATTTTATTTTTATTTATCCTTTCTCGACCTCTCAACTTACTTCTTTATTTTCCGTCTTTTAGTGAGTTAAATTATGTTTTCTCCGAAGTCTACTTTTCTGTTTTTGCGTGTTATTACGTCTCCTGTACATTTTTAACCTTATAATTTAGGTAATTTATTATATTCTCATCATTGTTTATTTTATATTGATACTATTTTATTTTTTCATTTCTTTTATTTGTATATAATTCACTTATTTTTATTTAATTTTAACTTTACCTTTTTTTACCTTATTATCTTACAGTGTCAAAATGTTTTTAGTTGTGTTTTGTATCTGTTTGGCCCTGTTGAAGCACTAGAAAGTGGGCAAAACGTCGGAAAATAAACGTAGGAACTATTTTTGTTTCCCTTTTGACTGCAACCCTGTTCTTCTTCATGATTTGAAATTATACAGTCAAATAAAATTATCTGTATTTTGAATGATGCCCAAATGCCTGATTGACGGCAGGTTGTCCGTCCATATAGTTATATGTCAGATTTTTCAACAT
>NW_027111774.1:3153-3686 GCF_000696795.3 Halyomorpha halys
AAAGAGTATGGGATATGCTATGTTTGTTTGAATGGTTGTAACAGATAACTAACGAATCTTTGTCTACCATAAATTTTTGAAATACTGAATCGATTCACAAGCATTTGTTTTTTAAAAAATTAAACCTACTGAAATCCCTGATTTCTCTGGTAATAAAAGGTTATGAAAAAAATTAAACTTTTTTGTCACATAACTCAAAAAGTACACATTTTTCCACGGTGTACGTAGCAATATATTTTTCTATAAATATTACTGATTCCATTAAATCATATCATCTTCATAAGAAATCGTAAGTACCTGATAAGAATTCGAGTAAAGTTGGCAACAAAATTTTTTTTTTTTAAGGAAAATTAAATCATGTTCATTTTTAGCCTCGTGTAGAAACCCTTTAATACCATTTTCATGAGAAATTAAAAATTAGAAATTTTTGAGCTTGATTTATTATTATTTTTTTTTATGATTTCGATTTTAATTTTTTTTTAAATTAGATCTGGTTTGTGCCATTTGGTGGAGTTCATAGTCCCTAAACCACT
>NW_027111775.1:0-6196 GCF_000696795.3 Halyomorpha halys
AGACTTTTTCTTTATTTTAAATTTTCTTAAAATACTGTGAATAGTATTATTTTTAATAATAATTAAATAATAAATAATAATTAATTAATTATGTAATTAATTGACGAAAATTAAGGTGTTGAAGAAATTGTATTTACGTCTTCGTAAGTCTTCGGTGTCGATTGACTTACATAATATTGTGATTTACGTCAAGACCTGATTACCTAGAAACCTTGTAACCATAATCTTCTTGATTAAAGTTTATATTATTTCTTTATTTGGGCGAGTTCGTTTCGTATCTCTCTACTTATTTGAAGAGAAACTCTGGTGTGAATGTGAAAAATACATACTTAGTGAATATTATTCTACATCCAGGAAAACCTGGGAATATTAAAAATGTCAAATATTACTTTGGCCTTTATTGGTCGAAGGAGCAGAAAGTCAGCTTTTCAACAGTAGTTACATTAGATTTGCATAACATTGTGAGGAGTGATGCGTAAATTTCGTGAACGCAAGACACGAACAGAAAAAAAATCTTCTAAAAATTAAAACTAAATATCTAATTTTTTATTTACTTGAAAATTTGTATTGAAGGGTTTTAAAAGATACTGAAAAAGAATCTGACTTGATTCTTCCTAAACAAAAGTTTAAAAAAAACACTATATTTTTTTTTTTATTTTAACAAATAACAAAACAAATCAATTGGTATTTAACAACAGATAATATTTATTTATTATATTTGAATACCGATGGTATTAGCACTAAATATATGCAGATCAAAGGCTTTTAAGATAACATATAAAAAATCCAAAATTACAATAAATATTTTTTTCTCGGCTCCAATGGTGCATTGGCAAGAACCCTTGGCAAACACTAGTCTATTCATATTGTATCACAAAAAAATTATGAAATAAGTGATTCCAAGTGCTTAGCCTCACCTGATAACTTTTTTTCTTCTAAGAAATTTTATACGAAATCCAACGGAGTCTATATCGCGAACTCACATTCTCCCTAATTAATATGAGGTGTAATTATACCCAAAATGCCTATTATTTTATTTATTTTTGATTAATTTTCATGAATGAATTTAATAGTGATGCTATGTGAGTCATATTTTGTTATATGGCCTGCTTCTTGTAATTAACTTCGTTTTGATTTAGTGCCATGTAAACTGATTCGAATGTAAGAGATTTTGATTTGTGCAATCATTGGATATTTTAATAATACCCAAACCATAATCAACGAAATCCTCTCATCTACGTTTCGGTCGTTCACCCGTCGGTTCAGAGTTTATTAAAATTGTATGGATTCGTTCGTTCGTTCGTTCCACCAAATCACAAAACCTTACAATCCCATTTTATTCGCTGCAATGCTATGACTGACTATATTTACCGTGTGCAGTTCCAGTTATATCCCTCCCGTAAGTATAAAGGGTATCATAAAAAAAAAAATCATCTTAGCAGCCTCTGAACTCCAGCAGCGTCGGTTCGAATCCTGCCTGGGAGGTCGACTTTTCTGTAGTGGTCTGAATGAAAACCTGACCCTCCACCATGGTTAGAATAGAATAATAGTATAGTACCCTGTAAATAATTCCTCCTTCCCCATATATCAGAATGGCTAAGGAGGAGAAAATAAAGTAAAATAGTTCAAAGTTATATTGCTGTTCCTGAATTCTAATTTTAATTTTTGGACCTGTAGATTTGTGTTACAACTTATTTATTCATTAAGTTGTTTCTTTTAACTTATTTATTCATTCAAGTATTCTTTTTAACTTATTTTGTTTAAATCTATGTATTAGTTTTTTTTTTTTTAATTTTCTATTAGCTGATCTACTACTATGACTATTATGTCTTTGGTTTGATTTTACATTTTTATCTAATGATAAATTCCCTTAATTTGTTTAACGGATCTAACTCGTGTAGCGGCTCATTTGAGAGAGTGAATTGGGGAGAATAAATTTGTCAAACGAAATGAAATTGTTAAATAGAAAAAACAAAAAGAAAATTAAAATAATTGTATTTAGTGTTTAGGGGAGTATTTATTGTAAATATATATGTATTGTATATATGTACGATCATGGATCGATTGGTATGATGTGTATTGTAGCAACCCAAAGTATTTGGGTACTCTGGGTTTAGGTACTACATAAATATAGTAATAATAATTATAATTTATAACGCTCTAAATAATAATAATAATAATTTCGCAAATTGGCGGCCAAACTAAGGAGCTCTTTTAGAATGTGTAGTAGTAATGACAACTAATGGCAAGAACAGACTGAATCGAATAACCACTTCACGTGCTACGAGAGGCTCAACAAGCGGTTCTCTTAGTTCCAACAGGAATCGTGAGAAAGTCCTTAAATGTTTGATTAAATTTAAATCTGCAGGGGGTTGGGCAATGTCCCCCAGCTCTTAATCCCCAATAGCAAGAAGAATTAACAAATCATAGTGATTATTTGTTAAATATCACAAAGAGTAATGGATATTTTCATAATTATAATTAAGTTTTGTTGCAATGTATTATAATGATTTATTCTAAAATTGAAAATGGAGATGGAGATATAAGCAGTTCTCCAAAAATGCGTTAGTTAAAATAAATATTATGACTGTCTAAAGTAGGTCATCTAAATTATCAATAAAAATTAAAACTGTCTACATACAACAAAGTAAAAATCTGTGGAGATGGCTGGAGGTTGTGCTAAGCAAATAAACAAACAAATATTCCTGTCGACTTTTCGACCTGAATTTCAAGTATTCATTAGGGAGTAATAATAATAATAATAAACCAGATATCCTCCTTAATAATCTAAGAAAAAAGAAAGCGGAACTTATTGATGTCGGAATCCCAAACGATAATAATATGAGCTCTACTGTATCACTGAAGGAACTGTATCACTTGGAGGGAGTTACCACAACTCCAACCGTAACATCCACCAATGGTCTCGTACAAAATTCCACATTGGAAGGCGTGAATGGTTTGGGAGTGCATATTGTATGCTAAGAGAGGCTCAACAGTCGGTTCTCTTAGACACAGCACGTATAGTTCGAATGGTTTTAAATATTTGAAAAAAAAAATTAAAAAAATATGAAGGTGGTTGGACTTGTAGGTCCCCCACCTGAGATACTCAACCGCCAATAGTGATAAAAACCGAATAATAATAATAATAATTTACATTGGGAGCGCGGTAGCCCTGTGGTAAGGCGCGTGCGACTAACTCCAAAGACCCGAGTTCAAATCCGGCTGGGCAGAAAATTGTATTCTGTTACAATGTAGCCGTAAGTTAACTCTTTTAGTTAAAATCTAACTCCTCATAGGTTGCAGCGGTACATATTTTAATATACTTTATTTATTCTGAGGTTAATCCCTTTAGAATAATATTACAGGCGCCAAAATTATCTTTTAGAGCCTTAAATTATACAAAATTATAAGACATAATGAATTTGAAAATATAAAAATAAACAACAATACTTAACATAATATATAAAATAATTAGAACAAATAAAATAAACCCATATGTCATATCATAAAACATAAGGTGACTAAATTCTGATAATAAATAAAATAAAAAAAAAATTATAAAAATCAGATACAATTAAACTTAAACTAATAAAAGATAAAATTTGTGCTAATACATAAACCAACGTTATATTTTATTATTATTATTAAAAAGGTAATAATAATAAAAAAAATTGAAAATTCTCTAACTAATCACAATCTTGAGGGATTTATACAAACTCTTATTTAGCAAAAACCTCTGCATTCTACTCCCTGATGAAGACCTGAAATTTAGGTCGAAAGGTAGGCACGATTAAATTTTTTTTTTTGAGTTTATTTGCTGACCCTAACCATCTTCTCCACATATTATTGTAAGGCAATCATCGACAGCTCATTAAAAATAAAGTTCTAAATTATTATAAATTTAAACATTATTATTTTAATAATAAAGTTCCATTCTAAATGAATACTATACATTTTATCAAAGATTTAATATCACTGTTTCTATATTTAAAGTAAACATTATGTTAGATTTGCAAAAAAAGTACCTATCTTTATGACTTATTACTAATAAGGGAGACAGTCATAAAATGCAGTGGTGTTGGTATGTCCCGGGTCGGATATGAAATCAATATCCGTGCTACACCAGGTTGTCTCAGGCATACCTCCTCTATCCGTTCCTCCGACCTCGCCTTATTGCTTTCCTATTTACCTCTCTTGGACTATCTACCTCTCGTCTGATCAAAACAACAATAGAATATTTACATTAGTTGGTGTTGTAAAAGCAATATAAATCGCTAATAAAAATAGAACATAGATTATAGAATGCTGTAATACAAGATATCCTAAGTAATACGTCGGTCTGAAACAAAGGTATAATATTCTATTAGGATCCTGTTGGGACCCTAATAAAATATTTGCTTTTCTAATATATTTTGGAGTAGCCATTTCCCAAATAACTCGAAAAACCATATCAATCCTTAAACCGCAATTGCTCAGTCTCCACTGGCTCACTACCAGTGATGCGGCGAGAGAGATGCGCTGGGATCTTATGAGCTCTGCTCTACCCCTTACACGTGGGGGATAGAGTGGGCTCAGGAATCATCAGGTCGATTGTGTAAATATTGTATAGGAGTGCAAACGTGACTAGAGATTCTTTCATTTTTATCATTATTTTATTTTATTTATTTTTTCATGCACATAGTTTGTTTAGGTTCAGTTTCTTTATCCTTCTGTTTGTATATATTTTAAGAGAGATTTTTTTTTATTTTTATGTACTTTTTTTTCCTTTTTTTAAATTTTATTTTAGTAAGAATGTGGTGTGGCAGTTTTTAATATCTATCAATAAATAAAGTAATTATGAAATGAAAAAAAAATCCTTAAACAGCGCCTAAGATCTCGTGCTGCATTTCCTTGAAGTACTCGTCACCTTCAATTATTCTCCCACATTTCGACTACGAGTGCCTAGTTTATGGAGGACTATCCATTGAACAAGAAATACTAAAAATACTAATGAACTGCTTTATTAGATTCATTTTCTGGGCGTTCCCAAATTTCTCATAACTATTCCGAGAAAAGCTGGCTCTATCCCAGTACCCGGAGACAATACCTCCTTGGCACATTTATATATCAAACTCAAATAATTAAAAAACCTTCCTATATCATTGACCTCCTTACCCTACATTTATCCATTAACCTGTTAAACACAAGATCCCAACCTACTGATCCCAGCCTCCTTTGAAAAAGCTTATACTGTTCCAGCTGCGTCATTTTGGAACTCCTTACCCATATCCATCCGTAAAGCTTCCTTCTTAACTTCATTCAAACATCAACTACATATCCATATCCTAGACTATCATACTTCCGTGAACTTGTGAATAATTGAAAACATCATAATCATGGATAAATATGCATTTTTGTTCATATTTTATTTTATTTCAGTATAGGTCCACTTAATTATGTTCAAAAGTTAATTTAGAGAGACAAAGGGTGTTAAAACTATTCCTAATTGTTATTCTTAGGGGACCTAGTGTCTCAAAATAAAAATTTATTTTCATTTATTCATTTTATTAATCCTAGTATCTATATTCTATCTTGTTAATGATAATAAATGGCAAAATGGATATATGAAATGAAATTTAATAACATTTAGACAGAAAAAGAAAGGAATTTACTATACTATTCTTATTACATAATAAGTGTAAGATGTTTATTCATTAAATTATTTCTTTTAACTTATATATTCATTGAACTATTTCTTTTAACTAACTTTTTTGTTTTGTTTTTTCAAAATCTATATATTAATTTTTTTTTAATTTATTTGTTTATTTTTATTAACTGATCTACTGTGGTGACTATTATGTCTTTGGTTTGATTTTGCATTGCTATCTAATGATAAATTTGTTTAACGGATCGAATGTGAGTAGCAGATCATTAGAGAGGGGAGGTCTGGAAAAATAAAATAGGGGAATAAAATTGTCAATTAAATAAAATAAAATTGTCAAATGAAGTGAAATTGTTAAATTAAATAAATAAAGTAAAATATTTGAATTTAGTGCGTAGACGAGTATTCATTATAAAAGTAAAAGGTAGGGAAAAAATATTTTCTATCTCCTCATAGGTTGCAGCGGTACATATTTTAATATACTTTATTTATTCTGAGGTTAATCCCTTTAGAATAATATAGACTTTTTCTTTATTTTAAATTTTCTTAAAATAC
>NW_027111775.1:7071-36040 GCF_000696795.3 Halyomorpha halys
AATATTTTATAAACTATTTGTTCTTTTTTTGACCACAACCTTGACCATCTTCTTATATTTATTTTTTATTATACCATGTAAATATATGTATTGTATATATGCCCGATCCTGGATTGATTGGTTGGCTGTGTATTGTAGCGACCTAATGTATTTGGGCAGCATGGCTGAATAAAGCAGTTCTCTCTCTGCACCCGTTTCCAACTCTTCTGCTTCTTTCTCTTCAATCTACGCAAACAGTCACAGTGAATTTAAGTAATTCTGTGGAAATCCAAATACAGCGATCAAGGTAGGGTTCCGGAGGGTCCCCAACCTTATTTATACTTGGAAAAAAGAAACTGTGCAATGTAGTGTCTCTGTAAATTTAATGGAAACTTACTCATGTAGTTCAAGATAGTTTTGTAAAACAATTCGTCGAGCGACTCAAAAATTGGGTGATTTCATTCATACGTAATCACTTGAAAAAGAGCTTTAATGAAACTAAAATAATAATTAAAGCCAATAATTTAATTCTGTATTAAATAACAATACAACTGGTATAGGTAATGTGAGGCCTATAATAATGGCATGGTATAATCTTGTGGAGAATCTACTTATTGGTTCTACTCTAATAACATTTCTAGAGCAGGTTTAGAGGCCATCTACTTTTCAAACGCTTGGATCTTTTTGGACATTCAGAGGATTATCAATAACTAAAGACAAAATAAGGCAAGAGATGAGTAATTCGGGTAGTTAGGGAGTTCATTATGGAAGGATTGATATCTGGTTCTGGCCAAATCGGCAACATGTAACACATTCACGTCCTGCTGGATGACTTTATTTGTGACAAAGCTTGAGGAGCTGTAAGGATTTTGGATAGTAAAGATTTTAGTAACTCTATGGTTTTACTGGAGCCCCCAGCTCAACTCGCTTATTCTAAGTAGGCCTTATTATAGTAATGTGGATGAGTCTTTTGTAATTTATGGATTTTGTAATTTACATTTGCCTCGTAAGTTTTGCAATAGTCGCAATCGACGAGCATTTTCCTCTCTTTTCAGTCCTGCTTAAGGATTCAAGTTAGTTTGGTCAGATGTTGTCTTGGGAAGCGGATCTGTTCGAACAAGATATTATTAAAGGATGCTGCAGGGCAGGAAGTTATAGGTTTGCGGGGGTTTGCCAACAAATGGTTTAATTACGTCATTGCACATTTGACAACTCTCACCTGTGAGATAATAAAACCTTTAGTACCAAAAATATTTGAAATTTTTACAATTAGTTTTTAAAAAAAAATTGTTATTTACAACTGTATACAATTATATACAACTAGTAAATTTACTATTAGGTATAAAATGACATGATATAAACGTGCGGAGAATCTATCCATTGGTTGAACTCCAATAACGTCACTAGAGAAGAAGATCTCGGGTCTATCTTCTTTTCAGATGCCTAGGAGGATTAGGATAATGATGGAGACGCCAGGCTAGAAACAAGTGAGTTTGTGTTGTTGGGAAGTTTATCATAGTAGGATTGGTATCTGGTTCTGGCCAAATCGGCAACATATAGAACATTGAGGTCCTGATGGATGACTTGATTTGTCGAAAAGTAAGGAGCATTTGGGCTGTAAGGTTTGGATATGAAAGGAATTCCTAAGTTTAGATAAGCCCCAAAGCTCAACTCCGTATGTCCGGATTGGCCTTATTACAGTCATGTAGATCAGTCTTTTGTAATGGATTGGAAGTTTAGTCTAATAAGTGCTGTAAATCGGAATCGACGAGCAGTTTCCTGTCTTTTCAGTCTTGTATGGGGATTCCATGCCATTCGTTTGTCCAGTAACGGATCTGTTAGTCAGGAATGAGTGAGGTGTTGTGAAAGGATACTGTTGAAACAAATTAAATTATAAATTATTAGACAATAATTTTATTTAATTATTTGTGGTATTTTTACGTTGATGACTACAAACGTTATAGTTTAAAATTCAGTTTAAAAAAAAAACTCTAGTCACAATATTCCAATATTATTAAACATTATCTTAATTAAGTTAGATGGGTATTATAATATAAAATGTAAAAACGGGAGCTGCAATACACCAATTTTGACATTTACATAAAGAAATGGCATTTCCTGGCATATTGAATAACTTAATTAGGAAATGCCTACCTAATTAATATTTTTATCTCCACGATCTACCGTATCGAATAGGCAAGTTGTTTTTGGGAAGGTGTATAATATAGGGATAGGTAATGAAGCCTGATATAAAATATACATAGACGAAAAAAGGTATTGATGCTATATTTCATAAAACATTAAATACTTATTACTGTACGAATACACTGTACTTTTTTGTCTTATTTTTCTATGTCGAATCTTGGTTTTTCAACTACGCGTAAAATACGACTATTACAGCACTTACTAGCCAAACGGTCTAAACATCCAATCCATTACAAAAGACTAATCTTCAAGACTGTAATAAGGCCAATCTGGACATACGGAGTTGAGCTTTAGGGCTCCACACAAGCTTCGAATTCCTTTCGTATCCAAACCTTACAATCTAAAATCCTCAATGCTTCTTACTTTGTCACAAATAAAATCATCCATAAAGACCTTAATGTTCCATATGTAACCGATCTAGCCTGAACCAGATATCACTTCTTCCATAATAAACTCTCTAACCACTCATACCCCGTAGTTTCTAGTCTTGCATCCTCTTCCATTCCTGACAATCCTCCGAGGCGCCTGAAAAGAAGATGGCCACGAGACCAGCTAATGTAAAATGTCATCATTGCTCCTTACTTTGTCACAAATAAAATCATCCACAAAGACCTTAATGTTCCATATGTAACCGATCTAGTCCGAACCAAATACCAATCCTTCCATCATAAACTTCCTAACCTCCCAAACCGACTAGTTTCTAGCCTTGATTCCTCTTTCATTTCTGACAATTCTCCGATGCGCCTTAAAAGAAGATGGCTGGAAGTAAATAAACATGTAAATAAAGTTGGTTGTTGAAACAATGCGGTAATCAGCAAATGAAAAAGAATGCTACACTAGAATAGTTAACAATACATAAACTATATAACTAGAATTTTGTATTGGTGACAAGTATTTCTTATTTACTACAAATATTTTTTTAACAATTTAAGAAACCCTTGCCACTGTCAACGGTTTATTGAATCTGCAGATTTTGTTTTACTAATTAAATTCCTGAAGAATCAACTCAGGATACAATTATCAAGTCCTTGATTGCTCTGTCGAGATTTTTTTTTTGTTGTTCTTAAAAGCGTGGTGTTGGCTGTCAAAAGAGTATTTATTTCCTGTAAAATGATACCATCCTTGAGCATCCTCGATGAACGACTAAGCGAGGAAATTAGTTACTTAGAGGAATCCGAGCCGTGGGGGTAAAGCAAGAAGGAAGAAATTGTTTTGGTCCGAAGAATTTTATTCTGATGATTTTTTTTTTTTTACTTACTTAATTGAAGTTTAATTTGAAACCAGTCATATATTTAATGAATTAGTTATTTTTTCCCAAATCTCTTTTAATGCTATTGTTGGGGCCATAGTCTGGTTGTCCTAGAGATGCTCCCCATATTACGCCTATCCCATATTACACTATCCCCATATTACGCTGGATGAATATTTTAGGCGTGTTAACTCTGTGTAGGTTGGTAGATCAATGAGGAGTGGAATAGAAAATGAAGATACACTTATAAATCAATTGAAATAAAGAAGTTTTAAGGTTTTAACAATATTTAATAAAATAAAGTAATAATAAGGTGAAGGAGCGTGGTGGCAGCATAGTAAGGCGCGATTCTACTAACTCCAAGGACCCGGGTTCGAATCCGGCTGGGCATTAAATTGGTTTCTGATACGCTGTTGCCGTGCGTCAAACCTGTGGGTTCTGCAGCCCTCCTCGGGTCCACCTAACTATATTGGGTACCCTTAATTGGATAAGAATCTGGCGGTTGAGCTTGATTCTGGCCAAATTACTTCCTTGCACAACCGTTGGTCTTGTAAAAGTACTTCTTTATAAAGTTAAAAACAAAGGGTTAGGGCCTTCATGAATTGTAGAAGAGATTTTAATTTTTTTAATAATAAGATAAAAATTATAAATCATTAATACAACAAAAAACATGAAATATTCTTTAAAAGATCAATAGAAATAATTATAACTAAATGAAATAAAGAAAAAAAACAAACATTAACTATTAAATTGGATACAAAATAAAAACCTAACGTAAAGAGCTCCTAAATGATAAATGGAGAAAAATTAAAAGTTATTTGGTAAAATAAATAAATAAAATTTAATGACTACTATTACTAACTAAATGAGCATTATAATGTAAATGTAGGAGAGGTTAAATACTTTATGAGTAAAGGTGACTCTAGGTTAGTTATCAGAATATTTAGCAGGTGGGTTCACTTGATAAAGACTGTATACAGATGTAGACAAGATAAAGATTGAATGATATTAAACTATAGATAAACTGTAGGTAGAAAATGAAAACTAGGTAACATTATACACTGTGCACAGATAGATAATAGTTAAGGTTAACAGTGTATTATCTTCTCCCTCTACAAACCAAAGAGGTTGCAAGTGCAGTAGGTAGCAATACCTCTTCTTAAATAACTTGTTTTAATTCTATAATGTTTTAATATGATAAAAATTCATTAGAACTACGTAACCTATTAATTCAAACTTCGTTCTAGAATTTCATTAGTGTTACGTAACTTATAAATTCTTATATGTTCATATAATCTCATTAGTAATACGTAAGCTATTCATTAGTACTACGTAGCCTATAAATTCTTATTAGTTCATTAGTACTACGTAACCTATAAATTCAACCTTCGTTTAGAATTTGTATCAGTTAATTTAATTACCTAAACATAGAATTATATTATATTAAGAAATATATATTTGTGTTGTGTTAAATAATAAATAAACTGCTAAAGTTAATTAACAAGATTTGAAACAAATTATACACACCGAATCGATGGAATTTTACAATATTCAATCTGAAACTAGAGTTAATTATTGAATCCGAATGTTGGGGAAATTATTCAATTCATTAAAACGTATAAAGTATAAACATTTATCAGTTGGCAAACGTGTGAATGCAGCACAAAAACCCTTTGATTTGTGCCAAAAAAAAACTGAAAAACAACCAATCAGTGAAAGTTCAGACCAACTTGTACCATCCAATTCAAATAACCCTTTGATGCGCGAATTTGCCATTGTACAATTGGCCATCGATGCACCATTAAATATTCAATTTCAGTTTCGAACGAATTTTCGTTTTTGAATTTGAATCTGTGTTTGATCACAGACATAGAAACCAAATTTTATATATAGGTAAGCGAAAATACAAATGTAAGAAAATTTAGGGCTTAATATTATGTTCCTGTCTACACTTCGATCCACTATACCTTCAGTATATCATTTTTTGGGGGAAATTCTATTACATAGCTTAAATGTTACCGATTGTCGTATATAAAGAATATACATTTTATGTATACTTGTTTTAAACAAGTATTGTAATGTTGCAATGAAAAAAATATTTAAGATTTCAGAAACATAGGATCGGGACAGACTTCATAGAGACTACAAACCTGGAATATTTCCATCTCAAGTAGGCCGTGGGAGAGATAAAAAAAACTTCGTACTAAAACTTTGTTCGCTATTCACCTTTCCCTTTGCAACAAAGGAAAGTATTTATAAGCAACAAACTAAGAACTCTCCATTAAATTATACAGTATAACTAACTACTTAATGTATCTTTATAGACAGGAGTTAAATTTCACGACTAGTAATAAATTACTTCATGATGTGATTCTATCATTTATAATAATTTTTATTTTCACTTACCTATATAGGGGATATATAGTAAGGGTAATAATAGTTATTCATAGTGGAAATAATAAAAAATATTATGCCCTAAGCATTGAAAATACGTGCATTTTACGTCTTGGACAATAAGGAACAAATATGGTCCCTTTCTGGTACCTGCGTATATAATAATATATAATAATAGGTTCTTTATAATAATAGGTTCAAATCTGTGTTATATCAAATGATTTATCATAGTGTTCACCCTATTTCTATTAAATTTTAAGGGAGTTAAATTCCATGTACTTTCATGAAAAAAAAAATTAACATTTCCTATATTTTAATAACGGTTCGTACTGTAGATTCTATTATCAAACGACAAAAACTTAACCTTGAAATATATTTAATTATTTACTCACTCGAAATTTTTTTTGACGAAAATAATAGGCTACAAAAAAAAAAAAAAAAAAAAAAAAAGGAAGCTATACTGATCTAATTACTTGGCAGACGTTAATTATTAATTTTTTTCATTCGTTATCAACAAAACTACGTCTAGATATATAAATACATTGTCAGTATAGTTTTATTAAACATTTTATCTAACTATTCATTTAATAGGTTGATGTCGTTCCTTTTAGAATTAACTGAAAGTACACTCCCATTGGTAACCCATACTATTATTTGATGATTTCATCATTATATATAAAATAACAATATTAAAAAAAAGTGAACAAATATTAATATGTAGTATAAATCTTATTATTCATTTATTTACAAGTACTCAATAAACAGGTGTTGTGATCGTAGCACCGAGTGGTCTTGTAAGAGTGCAGGTTCAACGATGACGATGTTGGTAACAGTGATAGTAACACCGATAGTAACTGTAGTCTTAGCCACTGCGATCGTTCAAACTATGATATTAACTGTCGTGGCGGTTCTACCGCGCTATCAGGATTTCCAATATAGTTGGCTGTAATATCAATTATACTTTTCAGTATTAGTCGATTTGCATACAATAACAATATTGCATATCATCTAATACACTATCTTAAAAATAAGCGAGATAGGAAAAAAAATTAAAATGTGACTCAAATTCCTTGTATTTATCATGATATAAATAATAATAATACTAATAATGAAACAGAATTAACTAATGATTGGTGACTTCAGATGTGAAAATTCTACCACTCACTCGTATTAAGGAAATGTTATTGACCTGAATCTTTGAATATAAGTACATAATTCACTACCATTTACCCTTGAAGAAACCGAAACCGAAACCAGTCTGTAAGCAACATAAAATACCGGTTACTATCAAACACAAACTGACATCGAGTAATTTACAGTCTGCAAACTTCAATTTGACTTCAAACAAAACCCTACTCACAAACAATTGCAAATATATTAAGAGTCTCGTGTACTCACATATTTTTAGACATATATTAAAAAATTAATTAATCATTATAAAACTCAAATATATATGTTTTAAATTAAATTTATTGAATAAAACATATTGAAAATTTTCTTTATAATAATAGTAATAGTAATGAAAGCTTAGCGAAACCGAAGGTTCGATGCCGATACCATTGATAGTTCTCTACCTACATCTTTCCAGTGACGCCCCTGACAAACCCAAATCTATTATATTAGTTTTAATGAAATCCTCCTAAGTACGTTTCGGTCTACCCCTCGGATGTTTCCACGTCAGTTCAGTGTTAACTAAAATTTTCGTTACCAAGCCATTACACGCTCATCTTATTCGTCGCAATGCTATAACGTAAATTTTATTTATCGGATACAGTTGAATCCTCTAGTTAATTCTTACTTTATCGGTCCGAATATTTTACGTAATTTTCTTTTTTCAAAAATATTTAGCCGTTGTTTTTCCCTTAGTGTCAGATGCTACGTTTCGAAACAATAGAGAACAGTGGAAAGGATAATAGTTTTGTAAATTCTAACTTTTAATTTTGAAAGTGAAAAATAGCAAGCACTTCTAGGCTTTAACCTCGCTTTTATTTCCTCATCAATTTCCTTTTTCTTAGTTACCGTAGAAACTAAATACTTAAACCTATTAACCTGTTCAAATGTATTTCCACCTATATCTATCTCACCGATTGATTTATAAATTTCTCTAGTTTCTACTACTAACCATATATTTTGTTTTATCAGTATTTAATTTGAGACCTAGTTCCTTACTGGAGTTTATCAACGTAGTTGTAATTAAGTGACCTTAATTCTTTATGAAGGATAACTGAAACTTGCGAAATTCCATATCCTGTGCCATTTAATATGGATATTAATGTTTACATAAAGTAGTTGGAACACATATTAATTTATTTATTGTAACTTAAATAATTCATAACAATTAAAATATTTAAACGGTAATATCTCCTGAAAAAAAATCCTATGAAGGTTTGTTCGTTAACATAGGATTTTTTTTTGTTTTGAGACTCCTAATTCACATTTTCAGTTAGGACTCTTAATCCTGAAGCACCCTGTGTGATGAATGAAGCTGAAGTATGATGTTCAGACTAAAAAATGGGTCCAAAATGCATAATTGCAATCCAAAATTTTGTACAAAGTAACGTACTTTGATAACTCTCCCTATGGCTAGTATTTGATAATTATATTTTGTTTTATCCGTATTAATTTCGAGACCTAGTTCTTTACTGGAGTTTATCAACGTAGTTCGGTATAGTTCTTTAATATCCTTGTCCTCATCATACCGAGGTTAAACTAAAGTTAAACCCTTTTCGGTATTCATCAAAAAATTTCCTTCATAGAAAAGAAAATTAATTTAAACAATTAAAGGTTACTTATTTAATCGAAGATTTAAAATATTGTCATAAAAACTTAATAATGTATCATTACCTAATTTTAAAAGAAAAATATTGCATTATTATTACCATAATTGAACTTGATATTGTTTGTATGCCTTCTAACTATTTTTAAAGGCAAAGCTCAGTAGTAAAGAGCTGACATGAATTTTGGTGCAGTTAGTGTATTCTTCTATTTATGGAAGAGGATTTTCATGTCATTTGTTCACAGAGTTTTAATGTAAATTATGCTTTTGAAATATTAGATTGTCAACGATGTCTTCCGTGTTTTACCACTATATTAAAAATTATTGTTCTCCTCGCATATGAAATCTAATTCTCAAAATGTAATGGATCCAATTAGATCCAAATTATTAAATAAATTTAATAAAATATAAAGAATGTTAAGCTTCACTATGCATACATGTTCACTAACCTTGTTTTTAAAATTTTTAGATTTTTTTATTGTTTGTGGTTAGGTCGCAAAAACAGTTTGTTTTTTTTATAGAGAGAGAAATTTGATCTAATTATATGGTTACTTTTTTAATCTGGCGCGTCTTGAAAGCTCAAAAATAATGTTTTATGGCTTTAGACAAAAATAACTACTTAGTTCTGTCGGGCTTGTGTTCTATAGTTCCATAGTTATTTTTTAATGTGAACTAAGCTAGAACTATCTTACTACTGAAATACGAGAATTCTTTAGTTAATTTTTCACTTTAGTTCTACTCGAACACATAGTCAGTTCACCCTGTGCATATAGTTCATAAGCCTTTACTACTTCATAAAAATAACTTGATTGTGCTTTAGTGTTCCACTAACTTTAAAGTCATTACTTGTGGAACATTAAATTATTTAATTATTACTACTTGCGGAAAGAAAAAAAACTATCCGGTAACTTTAGCTGTGCCCCCTTCAATAAATATCCCTGCGTCATGCAACGTCGGTTGTCCTCAAGAGTTTCTAAGGGAGAATTTTGATTTGGAAATAGGTTTTTCAAAAAATGAAAGTGTTTTTTGTGTTATACTTTTCTTGTTTTTTCAGATTTTTATTTGACTATTTATATTTCTCTTATGAATTGAATTAATCCAGTCTGGAGATGAACAGTCATCAGAACTAGATAGTTCGTTTGGGACGTAAAGACCTCGGAGGATCTATCTGAACTAGTTCATAATAATGAACGACCCAAAAATACCAAAGAACGGTGCGAAAAATCGAAATAAATCATATCTTTTTAGAATCTTTTATAATTTGAGTCTTTTAAACCAGTTAATTTTTCTTCAAACCCAACAGTTTTCGAAATATAAGCAAAAAAAAATAAATAAACGGGATTTTTACAATTTTATCTACATGTTTGTTGGTATGGTATAAAATAAAATAAATACACACTAGCTCCTATACCCGGAGTAATAAATCTGTTATTCATTTTATTCTAGGAAAAAAACTATATCATAATACAAAAAATATTAGAAGGCAATCCTATCCACCCCATTAAAGCCCCCAGGAAGCAGCGGTCCTATATCACTTTTGAAACCTCAGCTTAAAACAGAAAGAGGGGCCTTTAAGATAGTTGAATCGAGCAATATTTAAAAAGCATCTAAATTTGTAATTTAAATTTGTAAAAGGCTTGTAATTTATCACAGAATGATATTAATTACCAATTTAATATTAGTAAAGATAATAATCTTTAATTCTAAGTAAGTGTTTGCGGCTTTAGCGCACTTGCTCAGCCTCCACTGGCTCATTACCAGTGATTCGGCGAGAGGGATGCGCTGGGATCTCTTGAGCTCTGCTCTACCCCTCACACGTGGGGGATAGAGTAGGCTCAGGGATCCACAGGTCGACTGTGTAAATATTGTATATATTAATTTATCATTATGTTATTTTATTTTCCATACAGATAGTTTGATTATGTTCATATTGTCTATTCTTTTGTTTGTATATATTTTAAGAGAGTTTTTTTTATTTATTATTTTTATTTATTTTATTTATTTATTTTTTTATTATTATTTTTTTTTATTTTAGTATGTATGAGATCATCCATCACTATTACCTATTCCCCACAACTGTGTGGCAGATTGTAATGTCTATCAATAAATAAATCTATCCTTAAAATAGAAAAAAAAATTCTAAGTAAAGAAAAAGTTCTTTCATCCCTAATAAAAGTTACTATCTCGTTGCAGGTACCAAGTTCTTGTGTAGCGAAGTGATCGCCCCTGTGAAGAGCGAGGTTGACGACATCCGACTCTACGTCATCAACTTCGAGGACCTGACTAACCCCACCACCCCGCTAGACGAGCGGGGGAACAACAGGCTCAGCAAGTGTAAATATCTTTATATTACAATTGATTAATCTATATTATTATTGTATTATATTAAATATGACAATATTGACATGTAGTCGTAAATGGAAGATTAGAGCATGGTTCTACGCATTAAGCTAGGACCACACGTATCTTGTCTGCCCCAACACGTTTCAAGAAAGGAAGAGTAATGTGAAGAGAGGATTATTGGGAATGCTCTTCAAAGATGGAGCCAACCAGATTTGCAGCTTAGGACTACATTTGGATAAACGCTTAATAGACAAACGGTTCAAGCCCCCAGTCAATCCTCCCATCTACATTTCGGTCTAACCGTCGAAAATGTTCCACTCCCGTCTTATTCTTCGAAATTCAATAATCTGAATCATATTTACTGTATGCAGTTCACTCAATTAGGCGTTCTGTAGCCTTATAAATTCTCCGGGTAACTCTATTCCTGGGAAGATCCCTCATTTCTTCCAGAGTCTTCCCTCTTCGCCTTCTAGTTGATTCCATATAGCTGGCGTATGAGGTTCTGGGTCGCCCTCTCATCTTCTCTCACTTGCCTTACCTGCAGTGTTTTGATTGGGTATATGCAGTGGTACAACCGGCAGACATCTTCCCTGATCCTGTCATTTTTGATACAGTCTCTCCGTGTTTTACCCATAACTCTTTTGAGAAACTTCATTTCTGTTGCAACAACACGGCTTTGTAACCTCTCATTCAGGATCCAGCAGACAAATGTAAGAAGACATACTTCTAAGAACAGGTGTAGTTTCACATCCTGCCCCCCCCCCCATTTTTTTCCTATAACAGTATTGCAGATCGTATAGTAGACGGAACTGGCATGAATATTTTTCGTAATACTTTATTTTCAAAACTCTTAGGCCCTATTCTTTATATAGTGTAAGAGGTTACTTTCCGCATACTTGAAAAACTATGGATCGATAATAATTTTGTAAATTCCAACTTTTGATTTTTTGGGTAGAATTCGCGGGCTAAGCAATTGTATCAATTTAATTTAAAAGAAATCGAAATTATTCTACTTAAGATCGATTTATCAATTAGGATATGAATTGCGTTTAAATGTTAAGATAGTAAAAAAAATAAAATGATCCTTTAGTCGAATTACTAAATTGTATCTTAAAGCATCATAGACTGAGGTTTTTAATTCAAGAAATATTTTGTGAAATTTGGTTAGCAATGAGTATTGTGCAGAGAGGGTTAGTGGGAGAGACTCGGGTTGAATTGTTGACGCACCTGCTTCAGACAGATCAGAAGGGGTCTTTCATCTACCAGATACCACGCACCGTATTCTATTACTGGGATGCTGTGTAATAATACAACGCCTGTAGGCTATCCTTATTAAATAACACTATTATAGTATTGAATTTAGCAGTTGTAGACCTACTATTTCTCTATTTAAATCGCTGAGTCTTAAAAAAGGTTTTTTGTTTACTAAAAAAAAAAAAAATGAAATAAGAAAGACGGTGGGTCTCAAATATAGCACAAAATAGTACAAAACTATTTACCCTGAACCAACCCTCGTTTCAGGACGTCATCCGGGCTAATGTATATATAATCTTATAGTGTAGCTGTACAAGATGGTATGAAATATAATGTAAACTATGATAAGACTATAATGATGTAAAAATATTTTGTGAAAATTATTAACAGTAGTATTCATTAAAATAATGTAGAAATATGATAAAAAAATCAATATAAGTATTTTAAAGAAAGTTGGGTTGAGTACGGTCAAAACAATTGAAGTAGTATTTTTTTAAAATTTATTTATTGCAATTTACAAATGTGTTTACATAAAAACACATTAAGTAGATTTAATGTAGATCAAAATGGAGTGATACTACCCATTTGTAGCACTCTACACTAGAAGGTATCGAGGCCATCTTCTTTTCAGGTGCCTCGGAGGATTGTCAGGGATAGAAGAGGAAGCAAGATTAGAAACTAGAGAGTTTTGATGGTTAGGGTATAAGGTCCGTTTGTCTAGTAAGTGCGACAATTGTCGAAATCGACTTGCAGTTTCCTTTCTTTTCAGTCTTGTATAAGGATTCCTATTTGTTTGTCCAGATGTAGTTCAAGGTTGCGGATCTGTTCTACAGGGGTAAGAGCAACGTTAGCAACAATAATGATTAAACTATAAATAGTTTATATAATAAATATATGAGCCAACTTACAGAGTTCCTCAGAGCTAAAATAGATACAAAGAAATAAAATAATTTAACAAAGTAGGACAATAAATGAAAAAGTAATAATAAACAAAGTTATGACTATAAATGATTTGGAATATTTGAAAATTTATAAAAATGAACAAATTAAATAAAGTAAAAATAAGGTGTACAGTAAAAAAGTATAAATAAACAATAATTACAAAATGTTATTAGACAATTAATTAAAACGGATAAAAATACAAATAAATATAAATAATTGACCGTATTAGTTCAAATTATGAAGAAGATGGTCAGTGGTGCAGTCTCAAGAAGAGAAAAATAGTAAACAACTATTTATATGCCGATGTTTTGCCCCACTTTTTAGAGCTTCATCAGGGCTTTTTCTACTCAAGTTAGTACGAAACTACAAAATATTATGTTTATTTATTGTCAAATAAAGAAGTAAACACAAAGAAATATGAAAATACAGACAGATGCAAATAAAAACAAATCAATTGAAAATTGATCTCAATTTCAAAATGCTTTATTTTTATTTTAATTATTAAAAATATTTTAATTGTGTCTTTCACTGCGTTAAGATTAGTTTATGGTTAAAGTATAAATGTTTTGCGATAAATAGAAGAATAATAGTTTAAAACATTTTTATATATTATGTATCGCACCGCAAAAAAAATTGTTTTTACATCTAAAGTAAAAAAAAAAAATAACTTACTATGTTTTTTTCCGATTGTGCTTTCGTTAGCCATTTGTGCAGGGAAAAAAATGGCCTCGGTGGTTAAAGAGCCTAAAACTACTGTAAATAAACAATCTACACGCCTTAATACGTTACAAGAAATGCATTTTTCAATGGTTACAGATATACAATATTATAAGATAGACTTTGTATATCTTCTTACTATCTAGAGGTTAGTATATATGACTTTTCACCTAGAGTATCATTCGACAACTCTCTAACATGAGATGAAATTTACAAGCCGTATGAAGGTGAAGATAGATTAGAACTAGACGAGAGTGGGTGAATAGGAAAAGTGTTCATAGATAAGAGGGTCAATGGAGGGAGACTTGTATACAATAATATTGTATATAAATGGAAAATACGGTTGACGATGTAATTAATAGAGCGACAGTTTAGTAAAAACAACCTCACATTTCTATCTAAATCAGTTGTACAGAATGTGATTGTTGTAAGATATACCTTATTCATATGAAGTAGTAGATACATACTCTATGACATGCTATTTACAACAACTATTGACAAACAACTATACACAACTTGTCTCCTAGAGTTTTCCTCGGCAACTCTATTAGATTACTTCTCTGATCAACTACTCTCAAGTTTAATAACCCTTATTCTTACTGTGTGGTGATTTATGTACGACATGGTACATTACCATTTATGTGTAATAGGGGAGGGGATTGTTCATAGATTTTCTATAGAGGAAGATGTTCTGTCTCAGAGAGTCTGAGTCTTATATTCCCTTGTCGAAGTTACCTGAATTTGTAAACTTGCAAGTAATATATTAACTCAAAAATAAAAGATACTTTTACGTTGTATTTAAACATTATAATGTAATAATAACACTTGTAATTTATCCGTTCCAATATTTTATTAACAACAGGTGAAATATAGTTTTCCAGGACACCCGTGATACGATCCTACAATTATTAGACTTCGAAGCAATGGGTACAGACGTCGTATCTTCGTTGTTCCGTCGATTCTACGCTCGTGTCACTACACTCCACTTGAACATCGGACGTAACCTATACCTCAGTTGGAACAAACGTAATTTATTAAATGATAAGAGTGAAAGACTGTTGTAACGGGTTTTATTGAATTTGGTTGAATTAACAATAATAATTAATACATTTTAACTCAACTAATGAATTTATTGCTACAAAAATGATGAAATAATTTACCAGAAATAATGAACTCAAAATGAAATTTGATCTCGATTTTTTTTTCACCAAATAATTTTTTTTTATCTACTTATTTATATGGTAGATGTTATTTGTAGCAGTACTAATACCGTTGTATCAATTGGAAGCGTAGTCAAATGGGTTTCGATTTTTTAATTAATAGGCATGCGTTGCATTTTGCGTTTATCTTGCTTGAGATATGATTCTTATGTTTTTGTTTTGTAGATTGTCTTTCCTTGTGGGTTAGAGTGTTTAAAAAAAAAATGCACTAAAACTAATAAAATCTAAACCCTAATATATTCTGTATATTTTGTGGATTATTTTTCAATATTTTGTATAGCTATAAATTTTATTTTTGGTGTTAATTCAATAATATAAGCAGTTAAAAAACTTTGTTCTTGTAAGAACGAACAGAACGTCGGAAATTATTTTGTAATATCCATATAAAAAATAATGATAATTATATCTTGTACATAACAACACAATAAAAACGAACTAAAACATTTTTATGAAAATTATTTTCTTACAAGCCATAAAAAAAGATCGTGAAGCCAATAATTTACCTATACAGGAGATATATTTTTTGGAACTCGGGTGCAAAATCGTAGGGTGTTTTATTAAGGAAATGATTTTAGGAGGACACTGTCAGGATGGTTGCATCTATTAATTAGCTATTTCTGACTCCAATCCAAGACGTAAGGTAATCTACGCCAGAAGACATCAACAGTAGGTAGCTGGTTAGGAGATGAATTAACAGGATGAGTTTTTGGGGTACTTGCTGTAAAACCTCGCAGGATGGAGTCTTAACTCCATAGGGAACTAACCTATCGGTCATGAAGAGGAAAGCAAGTCCTACAGGAACTATCTGCAAGTCCTTACGATAGCAACAGAAACGTTTAGGAAGGAGGAGAGATCTAGAGAAGATAGAATGAAATAAAATCCCAATAAACATTTCCAAAAATAGTACTATAATGTATTGATCCACTATGTGTATTGTTACCCACTGCCTCCTGAGGAGAATAATTCCCTCAAGCCCGAATTTATCTTTCCGGGGATATTATACGCCATAGAGACATGCTACGTGAAATTAACGTTAGCTTTTAGTGGATCAGAAGATTCTATTTTAATCTTTATTGGTTCAAATAATAAATTTAGAAATATAATAATGCAATAAATGGTAATATACAAGTCAAATTAAATTATTTACATGAAAGAATACATGATGTCTGTGTGCTGACTGCAGTAGTTCACGAAGCGGTAGCTAGGTTCGTCATGTCAGCTCGTAACTGTTTTGATGGGTGTAATAGTTACAGTATAGACAAGCAGATAGCGGTTACGTTGTACCGTGAATGACTGTAGATTATTAAATGAAATTTGATCATTCAAAATTTTAAAGGGCAGGGTACTAAGAAAGTGGAGGGGAGGCTCCAAGTGCATGGTTTATAATCATTCATATTACTGGGTCATTTTATATTTTATTTCATTCATATTTTGTCCGATTTTATTATTTCAGAAATTCAAAGTTGGATTTTTGTTGTTTACTATGTTTATATTACAGAAAATAATGAGCTTCTATTAATCATATATTTTTTTTAAATATTTAGTATCGTTCCTATTTACTAAGAATCATATCCGCATCATATTACAATGATATTGGCATAAAAAAACTTGTATAAAAAAAAAACTGCATTGGTTATTTGGAAGTGACTATTACTAGACCAGAGATACTTTTACATAACAACTTCAGAACGTCAGAAAAACTAAAGCAGCTATTAGTAAGTCCTTCCGCACTTACCTTATTCGCCAGACTTTTCTCCAATAGATTTCCGTCCTTTCAGTAATTCGAACCACTTCTTTAAATGTAAAATTTTTATTCTGACTTCATTTCATTTTAAACGGCCCAATAAGAAGTCAAATCTTTGCAACCTAGCACCGGACTAAATAAAACGAACGGGTTCCAATATTTTTTTTTTTTTTTTACAATTTGATGAATAAATATTTTAATGATGATATATTAGAGAAGATGGTCAGGGTTTGATCTGTGGAGTATTGATGGACAAAATAAGTGAAAAGTGCATAGGAGCTCCTAGCGGATTTTCTTGACAACTTGTTTTGTATAGTTGTAATCTTTATAAGATGAAAAGTAAATAAAATCTCCAACGGCTTCGACACATTATCTTTCCTCCACCTCACCTGTTCCTTGTTTTCTCTCCTATTTTCCCCATTATTTTATGAAAAAAAAATTTTTAAATCTATTACTTAAATACAGTTTTAGAAACGTCCAAAATAAAAACAATATAAACCAATCATTATCTACGGACAACTATCCTAGCAAAACCAAAACACAAAATGGTGCGGAGCTCAGCTGTTCTTTTGCGTGACGTCATTTAACACACTTTAACATGTTAAGCTATTTATTATCAATATCCCAATAATTAGAAAATAAGATCTACTTTCACACATAGATTGATTTTTTTCTTTTTTTTTTTGTTATTCTCAATATTGCTTACTTTATTTATTTTTTGTGTAAATTCTTACTATTCCAATATTATATTTAACCTAGATAATTGCCGTCACTTTATAGTATTAGTTGTTTTTTTTTTTTGTTTTGTTTTTTATTTTTGTTTTACTTACTTATTTTCTTTTACTATATTATAGTTATATCGAGGGCCTGAGACTTAGGCCGAAACGTCGGCAGGAATAAAATGACTTTGGTTAATTAGTACTCCACTGACATCACCTACGACCATATTATAACCTAATTCAATCTACGTTAAGTAACATACACATTTATCATGGCGTTCAATTAGATTAAAACCTATTGATATATTTTTAAATAAATTGGTCAGAATATTTACGGAATCAAAAAGTACCCTATTTTTGGATTATTTATTTAATATTATCATTTATGATGATATTGATACAGGTAAGAACATAGCACTTACTGAGTGTGTAAGTATATGATAATGTGATCAGTCTCGATGTGGACGACTGTTTCAGTCGATCGTGCCAGGCAGTCTTTTCGTCAATCTCTGAGAATGGCCAACCTTCGGAGAGGGAGGACTTTGGGACCGCCGACGACCACGGAGGAATCCCTCACACCCAGCCCGTCAGGGTGAGTACATTTTAATTATTAAATTAAGAAAATTTAGTTATTTTTTACAATATATTTCCATGTACGAGATGTCCTACAATAGATGTCACCATAACCTCTAACAGTATTTCAGATTATAAGACGAATTCATCTGGGGTGTTTTATAAATTGTCGCATCATACAGCAAATTGATAAAAACTGAAAATATTTTTTTTTGTTTTGAAGATTATGTCGAATTAATGAACTATTACAACAGTTAATATTTGAAGATTTGCTGTTATTATGAAATCAAATGTTATATTATTATTTTAAATATGATTTTTACAGACTAGGAAGCAATTGTTTAGGAAGTTAATTCATGTCTAGTAGCTAAAGCTTAATAGATATTTTTATAGATGGGAGATATAAAGAATATGCCAGAGAGAGGGGATTTTGAGGGGGAGAGGAGTGAAAATTTGAAAGAACCAATAATTTTGAAGATTTATTGGACATGGCTGAGAGAAAACCAATTAGATCTAATAGTACAAGAGCTCAAGAGGAGAAAAATGGCAGTTATCTCACCCCAATTTTTGATTACTTTAATGAAAATTATCTATAATTAATAGTCAAAATTGATGAGTCTGCCAAGTATAGGTAGTGGGAATAAAAAATGGCGGCTATTTCAAAGTTATAAAAAAAACTATTTTTTCATTCGGAGCTCTAAATCTTAAAAAGTAGGAACGGCACAAGAAAACCTAAAAGAACGTCTTTTAAAGAAGAGTAAATTTGCTAGAATATGAGCCCTAATAGAGTTATTTACGTTAAATAGTTTTCGAGATATAACTTTCTAACAAGCGACATTTCATAAAAGTGTTGTATGGGACGTACTAAAAGATCAGTAGTTAGCGAATTTATTTTGAAAAATTTATATCTCAAAACCCATTTGACGTACAGATATCTATTAGCACTCAAATTAAAGCTAGTTTAATGAGCTATAAAATAGTTAATGATGTTTATCTTTGTAGGAGTAATGGTTTACATGAAATTTGCTAAAATAAATTGATTTATAGTCGTTAGGACAAATTTTCATTTGCCAAATTCATATTCGTGAGTGAATATCATAAAAACTACTACCCCAACGAAGATAAGTGTCCTAAACTACTTTTTAGTAAGTTAAATTTCATTTATTTTGAGTATTGGCAGACATATTTGTGTCTTATGGACCTAGTGATATATTTTTTCAAAAATCCAATATTTTATACGAACAACTAGAAATTAACATTTTATGAATTTATTTTGTCAAATATCATAAAAACTACTACTCCTACAAAGATAAACCCAATTAACTATTTTGTAGTAAATTTAACTAGCTTTAATTTGAGCGCTGTCAGACATCTGTACGTCTAATGGTTTTTGAAATGAAGTTTTTCATAAATCAAACTTATTGTCCGAACAACTACAAACCAATTTATTTGAGCAAATATCATGAAAACTACTATTCCTACAAAGGTAAAGGTCATAAACTTCTTTATAGTTCATTAAACTAGCTTTAATTTGAGTGGTAATAGACATCTTTACGTCACATAGTTCCTGAGATATAGAATTCTCAATATAAGTTAACTAACTACTAATCTTTCAGTAGATTTTTAAGAAAGTTTGCTTTTTAAAAAGCTATACCTCGAGAACTATTGGACGTAAATAGCTCTTTTAGGGCTAATATTTCTTCTCCGAATGAAAAATAAGTGTTTTTTTAAAGTTTTGAAACAGCCGCCATTTTTATTCCCCCTACCTATACTTAGCAGACTCATCAATTTTGACTAATAATTACTCCTAGTTTTCATATAATCAAAAATTGGGGTGAGATAACTGCCTTTTTTTCTTCCCGGCTTTTGTACTATAAGTAAGTTGGAGAAAAGATAGAATCCAGTAGAATGAGTGTGATATTGAAATGTGTTCATGGGAATTGGTAAGAGATGGACATGGTCAAATGAAAGCATCAGTTTAGGTTTAATGGCCACTTTTGGGTTAGCATGTCATTTCAGCATTGACAAATTAGATACATATAGGTTTCCTACCTGCCCTGGTCAAGAAAACAAAAGAAAACCTTATCCAAAACCGCCTAGTTATAACTAACATGGGTTTAATACGTGCTATTCAGGACATAATCAGGAAATAACAATGCAGTTCATAACTTATCTTAAATAGCTTTTTGACATTGTTTATGATAACAGTTTTGTGTTAACTTTCATAAATTATACAGAAAATTGAAAAAAAAAAAAAAATAAATAAAATCTTTTAAAAGTCGATTTTCTATAAATATCTTGTCTTCATAATTGGAGTTTACTCGAACGGCCGAGGAGGCAATTATGGTTGTCTCATTGTCATGAATCCTAAATTAATAATTCTTTTACTATCATGATGGACTTAAATGGAAAAGTGAATTTTTAAACAATTTTGTTTTCTAGGATTTTTTATATTATTCACAAGCAATCGCCAAAACCGTTTACAATTTTGCTAACAGTTTTTGTCGATGTTTGCGCCTGTTATAAAAAAAAAAGTGCTGGATATGAATTCATCATAGAATCTGATTTTAATTGATTGTTGCAAAAAAAAATAATCAATTAACGTGCTGATGTGACTTTTAATTCTGAAATGTACTTTTTATTTTTTTTTAATATATAATATAAGAAGATGTACAGCGATGGTGATGCTTATATATGCATACTGCCCTTTAATCTCGGGCATTGTTTGTTAATAAAATCAGGTATATATTTATATATAAATAATTAATAATATTGTACCGCTACAACCCATAAATAGTCAGGGGTAAAGCACATTTTTAAAGAAAGTACTGTTACTAGGCAACTGTTGTGCCAGGTGATTTGTTCAGAATCATGCTTGGCTGGTAGATTTGGTAGATAAGATATAAACTTGGTAGATACCAATTAAATGTACCCAGTTTATGAGGCTGAGTGAACCCTGGAGGGCTTCTGAACGCAGACTCACGGCTACAGAAACAGAATATATAATTATCTGTTACACCCAAATTCGAACCCAGATCACCAAGTTACACCACTCCCATATATTTATATATAATAATATCCAATATATTGTTAATAAAATGTTCTTTGAAGACTATTTTCGATCTTGGAATTTTAAACGTGGCATATGTCTTTAGACTGTTTAGTATATAAATAAACAGATAAAATGCTCTACGAATGTGGGTCGTTTTAAACAGGAAGACTATTTCTGCTGTATTATTCGATTATAAAACACTTAATTAATTTTAATTCTTCAACTGTTTAGATGTTAAGAAATTATAGATAGTTTTTTTTTTTTAATTTTACTTTATCAACATTTTTGTTTTAGTTCTCCATAGTAAAAAAAAGAAGTTTTGTTAATCATATTTTTTTTTATTTTGTTACTAATTCGTCTTTACATTCAGCTGCTATTGACAATAAATCTCTTAGAATGTTTTTTTTTTTTTTATTCTTGTTATGGTTATTTTAGTTTTATTCCAGTTAACGTCCTTCCTTTTATTTCATTAAAGTACATGTTTCATCAAATAAATATTAAGAATTAAAAAAAAATAGAGCGTGATTCTACTAATACTTACCACTAATTATATAAATACTAATCACCTCCTTGTACAACCGCTGGTCTAGTAAATATACTTCCTTACAAATTACCGCACCTCTGACTCTTCATGGGTTGTAGTGGAACAAATTCCTTTATTTTTCTTATTTGGTAGATAATCATATTTGTAATAATAAAGGCTTAGCGAACCCGAAGGTTCAATACCGATACCACTAATCGTTCTCTACATAAATCTGTCCCCGTGACAACCATCCCATCTACGTTTCGGCCAACCCTCGGACGTTTACCCGTCGGTTCATTTACATTTTAGGGATCCGTTCACTACGGAAGTCCCACAACCTTACACACCCATCTTATTCAACGCAATGCTATAACTAGAATTATATTTACCGGGTGCAGTTCCCTCAATTCAGCATTATACAGCGTTGTAAATTCTCCCGTTAACTCATCATTTTTTGGTCCGAATATTTTACGTAATACTTTATTTTAAAAAATCTTTAGATGCTGTTCTTCTCTTAGCGTAAGAGGCCATGTCTAACATTCGTTAAGAACAGAGGGAAAGATAATAGTTTTTTAAATCCTAAATTCTATGTTTTTGGACAGAATGCGCTGGCATCAAGTTTTTTTTTTTTTTTTTAAGGGGAAAGGTTTTCGTTGAAAAAAACCCCATCCTTCCCGCCCGGACCCACCCCACTAAGACCCCTAGGAAGCGACAGTCCTATATGACTTTTGAAATATTTGTTTAAAGCGGGAAGACAGCAATATTTAAAGAGCGCCTTAAATTGCTAAACGGCGTGAAACAATTTTTATAAAAATAACCTTGACATTTTTTTAAAAGTTATGCTCAAAATGAGAAAAAAATAAGTACAAATAGTAATGAAGTTTAATAACTTAAAACAATATGGAAAAATGTTTGCTAAAATAGGGAAAGTTAAAAAGTACTAGGATCTATTTTATGGTCAAAGACAGTTCTTTAGTTTTCTTATGCCAAATTGTTTGTACATTCTCTTTGCTAATGAAGATTAGTAGCCAGAAAATTCTGGCAAACTTCTCTATTGTACTAGGATTAGACTGTAGTTATGAGTGCTATCAGAGTTTAAGTAATGGTTTTAATATTTGCTTTAAACTGTACTCTTACTTAATTTGTACTATTAACATTAATATTGTTGTTGCTTCATAAAATAATCCAATTAGTGATTTCTATTCTAGATATTAAAAGTATCTTATTGTGAAGAATTATTATGGTGTTACATTGTAGAATAATAGTGTATAACAAATAGAATAATAACTTTTTGTTTTTAGTAATTTATTTAAACTTTTTGTGAATTATTATTATTTTTTTTAACTTCAGGAGGAAAAAAATAAAATAAAAATTGACATATATTGACGATTCTTTTCCAAAATTTCACTGAAAAATATATTATTTTTAAAAAGTTACGTTGTTTTTATATAGACCATACCATTTAAACATAAAGTATCAAGTTGAAAATAAAGGCAAACATCGAATTTTTTTTGTTAGAGAAGAATTGACCACAAATTACTTAAAACATAGATAGGCTGGCTATAATGGTTTATTTTGAGAAGAAAAAATTATGAATAGAAATTCTGAAGGAGTGCATCCGTCTCCATCACCGAAATAAATTTTGACAGGTGACACTGGCGGCAACATCACAAGGACATCTTTGAACTAATTATTTTAGGATGACAGTTTTGAACTAATTACCTATCAGGAAATTTATATATTAATAAGTGAAATATTAATAACAAATTTCTGACAGATCTATAATGTTAGAAATTAACTAACCAATCGAAATAAATGTGTTTCATGTAAGTTAACGAACGCTATAGTATTAAACAGCTATTATTATAAACAGACTATCATTATAAACTATATAGTATAAACTATAGACATCTGGCACATTTCAACAGACACTAACCATAGAGGAAGTGACCTTTCCTTAGTGTTCTATATCAATGTAAAAAAGCAAGGGTTGACACTTAGGCTACAAGTGTCAAGGTACAAGCTGTCATCTCACAATGGACTTGCATCAGTCTAACTATTTTATGTTTCACACATGTAAGTCAGTTCTCACGAGTCCTTAGGTCATGGTCCTTTACCCACAATTTCTGGGAAGCCTGGCCACCCTGTTGCTAGTCACGCCTTTCCCCCCCACCCAGATATTTATTTCCAATTTCATAGGCTCTCTAGGCTCCGCCTAATTTCCTAAATTATCTGGTTGGTCCAAACCCCTTCTCCTATTTTCACTATTCTTCCTACCCCCTCTTCTCTAGTGTACATATATATTTCCTAGCACTAGATAGCTAAGTAAGAAGAGAGATACTCTGTACAGTGAAAGTAACATGTAGTTCTTGTAAATATGTTAGAATAAACTCATCTTAGTCTTCACTGATTTTTATGTGATTTAATTTGTAAATGCGCCGACGGGGTCTGATTTGTATTATAATTTTTCAATATTACAATGGGGGTGATAAATGGAAGTTATGTGAGCTTATTTTTTTTAATAATAGTGCAAGTATAAATCGGGATTTGCTTAAATATAACATAAATAAGTTTTCGTAACAGCCTAAAAAAGGGTGTGCTGTTTAGAAATAACCTGAAAGTGACCAAAGTTTACAGTCTGTAAGTCGTCCGATGTCTGTTTCTTACAGCGGTATTGCTTACTAGTTACTTTCGTTTTCTTCAAGACTAAATGACAGTGAATTATTTATGTAGAGCCAAAGGTCAGCATCGAGAATTCGTTCAGCGATCCTGACTTTCTGCTTACAGTGTTCTAAATTAATAATATGGTTGTAATATATAATCATATTTATTAATAATAATATGATATAAAAGAGAAGGGATGAAGCTTTGCTCTTTTTGAAGACTTGTTGGATTGAACTACCTCTTCTTCGAAAAATATTTGCGAGCTCTTGAAATTTGATTTTTACTCATGATTTCCTTTCATTTAATCAATCAGCCCACTGAGGCCTTTTTTTTCGAACTACTGAATGTTAACTCTTTTAAGAGTGCTCTTATTAGTCATTGTGTTATTTTATTACAATTAAAAATATTGTTTTAAAAGAACCAGTGAGCTCATAATATTGGCGTTAGTGATAGAGCTGTTATACCCTTAAACATATTGTAAACTATAATATTTGCTGTCGTGGCAGTTCTTTCGTACTATTTGGGATTTGCTTGAAGGTAGGAGTAGTATCAACTATCTGCGCATGTTCTCTCTGCGCACATTTCTAGTCGATGATATCCAAGGGGAGACGTCACTTCTGATTTCCCTTAATTTATTATCAGTAGCATTTGCCCACATTTGTTTCCATTCGAATTTATTTCTGTGCTTGGCGTGGGAATGAAGTTATCGACTGACACTCCGCATTATGGAATTCTTTCAGTCGCGACCTTTGCTAGCCAGTTCATTACCGGTTATTCCAAAGTGCGCAAGTACTTGTTTGTTATATTAAATAATTAGAATTCATCATTTGTTTGCTAAGTTGAGTGAGGTTAGAGTCACTATCAGCGTTGGAACAAGCACAGTCACACTTTCTCACAGTTAAGGTATTATTTACACGACAGATATGTGTCGCGTGGAAATAGTCCTTAACTACAGAGATTTTAAATTTCATTCCATGATATTTAACTGGAGCTGTTTTATTTATTTTTAGAAAGCTAACCGAAAGGCTCCTCCAGCGACCTCAACATCTCGATTTTTCGAAGAAGAGGTGCCTCGATTTCGACTGTTCCGCTTTGCTGGAAAAGCTCAGGTGAGTACAAAGGCACTTGATACGGAAGACCTTGGTCCACCAAGCCGATGGTTCACGATTTGTCTTAATGTTGTATTGTGTTGTCTGTTAAGTTTTTTCACTGTCGCATTCTAAATAATTATGTCATGGAATTCACATAGCAATATTTCACTTTCTATTCTGTATTTAATTACGTCACAATTTTATCTATTAACACTGTGTGGCCCTTCCATTTCCAGTTGAATAATAAATAGTATTGATCGAATCAGGATGCTGTGCAAAGTTATATAATTATCCATTTCAGGTAATAGATTGATTTTATATGGATCTATTTGAAGGTTTTTAAAATTTATTTATTCAGCCCACCCTGTCTTGTGGACAATATAGGCGTGTATCAGTAGTGTGATTGACAAAATTATGCAAATGTATCGATTTAAAATTTTGACAAGAGTTTTTCTTTCTTTTTTTCCAGTTGTTTGTTGTCCTCCAGTTATTCCTCTTCTACTCCTCCTCTGCAACCCAAGTTGAAGTGGGCTGAGCCCTCACAATTTTTCGACCCGTACACAAAACCTCTTTGAACTGGTAGTTATGTTCAGTGATCGATTGAGGGAAATCATTCTCCATGAGAACATATAGTCCAGTATCCCTCAGCTTTAGCCCTTAGTGCCTCAAAGGTGGCGGAAACACCTTAATATTTGCTTAGCAGTTTTGTTAGTGCGCCACAATGTGGTCTATTGAAGGTTGTCATCACCTCGGGATGGATGAAGCTTTTCTCGAACGCCCCCACGCCTCGTCAGGAATTGGGGGATCCAGCAGACTGGAAGGACCCACTTAAATTTTGAAACCCACTATTTGAAGTTGTAGATATTATGTTTTCAGGATAACATATGGTAACAGTAGTCATGGCAGTAGTATGTTTCACTTTGTGTGTCACTAGGTACAGCGTGATGGTTGGCAGTATATGCAAGACAGTTTAGCTAATTTCATGTTTTTTTAAATAATTTATTTATTGATATTTACAACTGTATACACATATATACAACAAGTAAATTTGCTGTAGGTGACATAGTAACATGATAAAAACATGTGGAGAATCTACCCACTGATAAAAATCCAATAATATTTCTAGAGAAGAAGATCTCGAGGCCATCTTCTTTTCAGACGCCTAGGAGGATTATTAGGTAATAACGCCAGGTTAGAAACAAGTGGATTTGGGTGGTTGAGAAGTTTATTATGGAAGGAATGGTTTCAATTTCATGTGAAAGCTCGTTTCCTATATGACACTACACAGCAACTTACATGACAGTTACTGTCACAAAAGCATTTACTATTGCGACAAGACAGTACCGCTAACAGTTTTAGTGCGATTATCGCGGTTAACCCCGTTAATTTAGGCTGCATTTTTTGGCTTAATCGTGAACTTTCACTATAATTTTATTTTATTAAACTGAATTTATTTACACTTTAAGATTTTTTTAAAATATTTATTTATTGCTATTTACAACTGTACATTACAATACATTTAGTAAATCTGATCTAAGTTAAATTGGAGTGTTACAGGCGTGTAGAGAAACTACCTCATTGGTAGCACTCTAATGACATTTTACATTAGGTGGTCTTGTGGCCATCTTCTTTTCAGGCGCCCCGGAGGATTGTCAGGAGGATGGTTAGGGATGGTTGAAGAGGATGCAAGATTCGAAACTAGGGGGTTTGAGTGGTTAGATAGTTTAATATGGAAGGAGTGATATCCGGTTCGGGCTAGATCGGTTACATAGGGAACATTAAGATCTTTATGTATGATTTTATTTGTGATAAAGTAAGGAGGATTGAGGATTTTACGAAGGATTTTGGATTGTAAGGATTGAATACGAGAGGAATTCGAAGGTTTAGTGGAGCCCAAAGCTCAACTCCATATGTTCAGATTGGCCTTATTACAGTCATGTAGATCAGTATTTTGTAATGTGTTGGAAGTTTATACCGTTTGTCTAGTAAGTGCTGTAATAGTCGAAATCGACGTGCAGTTCCACTTTAAGATTAATAATTCTAATAAATGCTATATTAAATTCTATCCCAAAGAAGTCCTCCATTGAAGATGAAACATCATGCAATTGGCAAGCCATGTGGAACGAAAGTCCCCCAAGCAAATTAAAGACTATATAAAAAAAAAATTAAACCATGGATCTCGTCAAATTGTTCCGTTCACTGAGTCACAATAGCTACTGTGTTTTACATCCTAAAATCCTAACAAACAACCCATCTAAACTTTTTATTTTATTCTAATTTCATCTTTTTTTTTTTTTTTTTATGTTAAAACATTTATATACGTTTTTCACCTTAAATTGTATTGGAGATGTCCTGTAGCCGTATTCCAGTTCAAATCGCACCGTATTCTTTGCACTAAGACAGTGAACCTCAAAAATACCTGAGAATCGCACTCCCTTTGTGTTCTCGCAATTATTGCACGATGAATGACAATATCAATTATAATTTTACTATTATTGAAATAATGTTATTTGTAGGGTTGAACTTCGAGAAGCTGAACTTGTCAGACAAAATTAATTTTGCCGGAGGACTGCAGTTATTTAATTATATATATTTTTAAACTTTAATATTGATTCTTTAACCTTTCGCCTGCCGGCTCCTAAATTAATAGAACCTGGAATATTTTTAGACTCAGAAAGAGAATTGTAGTAAAAACCATTGGAGAATATAGACTACAAAGGTATTCATCAGGTTAAATTATAAACTCAACTAATTTAATGATCTCACAACTTTCACCAACCATCTAACTTTGAGATAAATTTAATTCTTGTACGTTTATACTTTGTTGCTTGTGAAACAAAAATTTCTCTATTAGTCTGGATGATAATACTTCCCTTTACTGTTCATTTCATATATTGGTTTGTGCAAGTAAAATTAGGCGTTTGTGGCTGAGCGAGTCAATGCTCCAAATTTAACTAGCTCGTGACTGTAGGAGCGGCGGTTCGAATCCTGCCGGGGTGGTCCCAAGAAATTAAAACGCCCCTACCGTGGTTAGAATAACCCCCCTCCCTCTCCACATGTTAGAAATAACCAGGAAGTGGGTCATTAAAAAAAATTGCAAGTAAAATTCTGAAAATTGTCTTTCTAACTATCAAAATCAAAAATATATGTCTTCTCTTTAATTTAATATTAAATTCTTTCATATTTTATATTCATCGATTGTTATTACTAATAGGGGGGGGGTTAATTTTTAAATTTTTTTTTTCTGTTGCCATGAAAATTCGTATTTATTTTAGTTTCTTGAGGTATTTAAACAATTATTAACTTTTTTCTTGCCTATAAAGCGGAGGTTCAGTCAGGACGGTCTTTTCCAGTTCGAATCGGATATTTCTATTTGTATCTCCCCCTTTATTGATTCATAAAGGTCTCTAATATTTTGTATTTTCCTTTGGTTTATTATTAATAAAATATGGTTCTTATTATTATACATGAAAGCCACTTAGCCATGCCACTCTATTATTATTGTATATATATTTTTTTATTTT
>NW_027111775.1:36095-44140 GCF_000696795.3 Halyomorpha halys
ATATATACATACATCAAATAGATTAAAATAATAATTCTTAATAAAAGATAAAAGTAAAGTTTTTTTTTTTAATAATTTATTTATTGTTATTTACAACTGTCTACACATATATACAACAAATAAATTTGCTATAGGTGACAAAGTGACATGATACAAACATGTGGAGAATCTACCCATTGATAGAACTTCAAAAACATTTCTAGAGAAGGTCTCGAGGGCATCTTCTTTTCAGACGCCTAGGAGGATTATTAGGTAATGAAGGAGAAGCCAGGCTAGAAACGAGTTGGTTTTGGTGGTTGGGAAGTTTATCATGGAAGAATTGGTATCGGGTTCTGGCCAAATCGGCAACATATGGGACATTGAGGTCCTGATGGATGATTTGATTTGTGACAAATTAAGGAGCATTAAGGATTTTGGACTGTAAGGTTTGGATTCGGGAGGAATTCGATGGTTTAGTGGAGCCCCATAGCTCAACTCCTTATTTTATATATTAAATATAAATAATATTTCACTATCACTATTTTTTAGGTTTTTAAAAATCTCAAGTTTCAGTATAATTTTATAACTTGGCATAGCAAAAATTAAGCAATCCGAATTTCAGAATACTGTAGAAAAAACTAATAATATTGCAAATCAAACTGCATATGTCATCACTGTGGTGAAAGTAGGATTAGAAATTCGATATTTTACAAAAAATCCATAGGGAATTGATAATTCAACTACTTTGTTAATTAGGCATAAATCTGATCCGATGAAATTTTATTGCTCACACAATGAAATATTCACCACTTTTAATATGTTACATTTTTCATCTCTTCACTAAGTAAATTTATTATTAACAAATTGCTTAATAATAAAAAGATCATATAAAATTATAATCCATCTAACTCGATTGTTTTCTAAAATGGACTTACGCCACTTTCAAAATAAACAATTATAAGTAGTATTCTACATAATAGTTATAATTACCATAATAATTTGTGATTAGGTGTCCTGGGTTCACTTACAAGTAAAATCATTTTAAAATCTTTGTTTTCTTTATTTACTCTAATTAAATGAGGAAACAATCGACGAGGAGTGTTGGAAAGGGAGAATTCTTTACAAATTAATATGTGTGAGAATCGACCCCAACAAACCGTCAGTGAGGATTGAATAACAAGCAAAGTTCTTGCAAGTAATCAACTTTAAGCTCGAGAGAGCGTTGGTAATTCATTGTTAGGACTCAGTCCTCAGATTAAATCAACCCCTGACGATATGAGTACTGCCTCGCATGTGCGGTGGGAATCAGAGATCACCTGTTGCCTCTCAACTTCTGATTTATGGCTTCGGTACAATTGAAAATAAAATAAATCAGGTCGTTTGAATGATCCTTAAGTTCAATATTTTGTATTCTCAGCAAAGTGGGTTTGATTTTGTCCTATATGAAAAAAAAGTTTATTTATTGTCTGTCTTTTTCTTCCTTAAAAAGAAAAAAAACTGCTATGACACTCACACTCACGTAACTTACACTCGCCAACCTCTTCAGAGTTCAAATTAATCCTCGCTAAATTCAGAACCTGGAAATACCTATGACGAATGTAACTAAAAAAAAATTCAAAGACAACCAATAACAATTGAAAAACAAAAAGATATACACTTACAAAAACCACGATACAAGTGGCCAAGTGGCATCAGGACAATCCTGACATACGAGCTGGTATGTCAATTTATCATTTTCGGGTTCCCCATAAAATAAAAATCGACCCCTCCAGGCTAGATTTGAACTGATATGAAAAGTACAGTGATTTCTGGTCCCATATTATTTACAAAAGCATCCAAAGACTAATGATCTCTATTTTGTCAAGCGGACAGCACAAAAGAAATAAAAATATAACAAATATCCATTATGATTCTAAGGTTTAACGAACTTTGCATTCTGTATTTTTATATTTAAAAATATAATTTAATTTAAAAAAATTAAATGACCTTACTCCTCAATCCAAAGAATACTAGTTCTGTTCTCCAAAATTTTATACCTTTCTCGAATTCGTCTTTCTAAAATATCTTGAAATTCTTAGCGAAATTACTAATTTTCAAGATTCAACTTTTATATTTTTTGTTAAACACATATATCGGTCTTGTACTCTTGAGTCTTAGCACATTAACTTTCTGATGATTCTATCCTTATCCAAATGAACAACGTCATACACTCGTTGTGATGCTATTACCACGATATTTAGCGAGTACAGATCACGCAATTCAGCGATCTGTAAATTCTACTATCAGTGGACTCTTCTTTCATTCGATCAAATTCAGTCTAGATAACCAGATATTATCGGTAATCGAAATTCGATTGTATCGATACTTCAGAAGAAGCCTGAATTTATCCATATGCGGTCAATGTCACACTGTAAAGGAAATATTATTTTGTGACATGAGTTAACACTTATCTTTCTCTCCTGTTAAAATTTACAAGTTTGACGAACTTTGGAGGGAATATGTTCTCCACATTTGGCGTCTACAGGGCTGCAAGACCTGAGCTCTACCAGGTAAAATTGAGAAATTTAAAAAGGAAGTCCTTCCTGCAATTATAGGAGGGATCAGGAATCAGAGCCTTAACACGATGGAGGAGAACAGTGACCTTCATGCAGATAGTGGCCAATATCTCAAGTTATGAATACAAGGAGGTTAAAATCGGTGGAATTACACAACAATGCATGCCAGTATAGTTAGCAGGAGAGCACGTGGGAGGCCACAAACCAGATGGATAGACATAATCCTAAGATGCGAAAGTGCTGCGTGCAAACTGGAAAGCAGTAGCTCAAGACAAGCAGCTGTGGAAGAGGGCCGTCCATAACTCAGGTTGCTTAGGCGCAGGTCTTTGCAACCTTCATTGGTGGACTTTTTTCATCTCCCTTCCCTTTCTCGTATTCAGAAATGACTAGGAGAAGGGGGTACATTAAAAAGTTCTTGAAGGTCAACAAAAATAAATATAGTAATTCTTTTGTTAAAAAAAAAATGAAAAAGTATAAAGTGTGATTGGCTATATTTATCTCATTGAAATAATTTCGAAATTAAATGTTCGAAAAGTTGTAGCTATAAGATAATTTTAATAAAACCACCACTTTTTATTAAATTTAGAATTAATTAATGTAATCGTTCATTACCAATTAAAATGTGCGGTCCTCTACTAACCTCAGCCTCCGCAAAGTGGCCCTTCAACCAAAAAAACAATTGCCTATCCCATTGTTACGGTTGCCATGGTGAAATAAAAACACTGGCGATATCTGCGTAGACAAGGGGTGTTACGGTTGTCATGGTGAAATAAAAAACACGAGCGATATGTTTGGGACGAGTGGTTTTTTTTTTTTTTTTTGGTGAAGGCGACAGTTTTGATTTTGAAACACGTATGTTCAGACGAGTGAGTTTTGGTTTTGTGAAGGTTACAGTTTCATTTTGGAAGTGGTAATTGTTTAAAGGCCCATGATGATGACCATTTGAGAAATGTTGTCATATATATTTTGTTTTTCAAAATTATGCTGTTTTACTTCAATAGACGATCATTAAAAATAGAAGTGGAGGACTACGTGGGATTTGAACTAAATTTAATTTTGTTTTTATTTTATATTCACTTTTATACTCTTTTGGATAATAATGTAAATATAGTTATTAAGGTTAAGGTTAAGTCAACCTATAAGTTTTAATTGTTTTATTAATTAATAAGAATTCTTCCTTATTATTAAACTAGTGTACATATAGTTCTGCTGTTCTTTCTCTTTTTTCAACTTGTTAATTTACTTATATTTTTTTTTTTGTTCATGGAATAGGTAACACCCCTAGGTTTTCTGATATCTACATGTAACGATATTCGCCAGTGGTCATAATTCAACAATTGTTTATATAGTGGTATATTTTAGCTATATTGTGGACATAATACTTCCGGGTTTTCGTTATTTCCAAGAAAAAAATAAAGTGGTGCCTAAGAATTTATTCTGTATTGTTTTTTTGTTTTTTTCCTTTGCGATTATATTTTTTTTTTTTATTTGACTTTAACTCACCCCCTTCTCCGCTGAGCGTGGGCAACGATGAACGTATAACTAAGGATAAATCAAAATTTGCGATTATACCATCTTTAAAGCATTCTCCTCTTAATGTAAACTCAAGTTTCCTCCCCATTTTTTTAACGTATACAATAGTTTTAAATTTATTTTAATTGCACAGGCCTACAAAAATAAACTTTCGAAAATTTGATTTGATAATCTTTATTATTTTTTTTTTGCATGACGAAACCGACAATTCACTCCATTTTCTTCCTTTGCGTACAGTTTTCTCACTGATCCATCATAAGTTTTGGAATTTTCGTTGCACAAAAATTATGACAAACATTAATAGATTATTTAATAGATATATATTTATTTAATTAGAGAAAATTTTTACGATATCGAAAGAACTTTAATGTATACCTTGACAGTCAATCGAATTGAACTTGGGATACATTTCAAAATATTCGAGTGATTTTTTATTACAGTAAAATCTAAGAAATGTATATTTTATAGTTATAATCAGATAGAGAGAAAACTTGTATTTCCAATAACACAAAAACGATTAAATTTTGTTAAAATTTTCTCGAGTTAAATTAATTTTTTAAGTGGTTAGAGGAAATTAAATCTTTCTGTTGAATTTTTTTATCTGTAAAATGTTTTTTAAATACTTTTTCCACTTAAACATAAAGTGAGCTTTTTCTCTTTCCGATAATATTGATAAGTCAGATTTGATGAAGGTAGTTGAAATTCATTTAGATATCCATATATGCATTGTCTTATATTTTTAATTCGAACTAACCGATGGAATCTGAATTATACCATTTGGTATATTTTAACATAATAACGTCCTCATGAAACTACAAAAATTCGAAGTTGATCAAAAATGAGTACCCTTAGTGATAAATTTTCATGATATGTGCTACAATATTAGATATTAGATGTTATTGATTTGCCAAAAACATGTTTATGAGGAAAAGATGACTGGGGGTTCGGTCAGTTAAGAACACAAATGAGTATAAATTTATGTCAACGTTTCGGTCAGATTTTCAGACATTTATCAGGGCTAAGAACAAAAACAAGACAATCATAGTGATTTGATGAATTACAGAAAAAATGAACATAAGAGGATAACAAATACTCTAGGTACAGGAGTATTATTTTAAAAAATGGATATTGTAATATTATAAAAATATTGAAACTGTGTTATTACAAACAGGGAATATAGTAATATCAAAAATGAGAATGAAAAAAGAAAATAATATAGATATGAGAATCCTTGACAACTCTTTACATTATTAATTATTATTATTTGCTTTTATTTTATTTTTTAAATTATGCTCGTTTAGACCATTCCCACCTTTACATGGGTTTACTAGTTCACTTCACAAATCGCTCTTCACATAGTTGTTCAGTTTTTAAATTGTTGTCACATAATATATTTATTACGTGTTTTTTTTTTTAAATATTAAGTTTCACTTAGGTCTTATTTCTTGCTTACCGTTAGTTAGGTTATAGTGGCCGTTTTTACTTCAGCCCATACGTTACAAGCACTGCCTCTAACGTGTTTGTACTCTGCAATTGGTCTACCTCGCAAATTGTTGAACCGCTTTGTTTCTTTTATTAACTGTCTTTTATTCTTCTCTACCATCTTTACTTCTTTATTTTTTTGTTTTTACTCTCACTAACTTTATTAGTTATCTCATCACTACTTACTACTCTTAGCTTATATACATTTATGTCTACTTCTTTTATTTTTTTATACTTCTTACATATTTAATTAATTACATTTACGTTTTTCTTCATATTTTTTTTATTATTTCAATTCTAAATAATCTTCAATTTCATTTACGTATTTATTTAGTTGATTTTAATATTAAAATTATTATCTTTTTTTATTCTTACATTTAATATTACTCTATGCATTTTCTTCAACCAACATTCAACATTTTATTTGAAAATAATAAATTATTTATTTTTTTTATGTTACCCCGTACAAATAGAGTTAGCCTGTGAAATACATAATAGATAGATAATCAATTGTAGTAATTTTACAAAAATGAAGAGTTAAATATCGTTTATATAAACTAATAATAAACAATATACCCAAGCTGGGCTATCCACATTCGTTAGAATAAAACAGTAAAACAAAAACGTTACTTCATATTTAATAATATTAAAAAAAAATGAAAACAAAACAAAAACTATACCTCCTAATGGGACGATAGATGTCCAGCTCTAAGGAAAACGTTTTACGTTAAATATATAAAAAAACAGTTTAAGGTCCAATCCTGACAGACAGAAATTCGTACAGCTGATTTAGGCTAATATTTTTAGCTTCGGCATGTATTGTATTTGGTTCTCAATACTACTTTTGTACCTATATTAGTTTTTGTCTTCTTATGTTTTTTTTTCCTGTAATTCCATTTAATCATTATGGTAGTTATATTATTTTTGTTCTTAGCCCGACTATTCTGGCTAAAAGCTTCCACTGATAAATAAGACTTATATGTGATCTTCACAAACAATAAATCCACCATTCAAAAAATATAGGTGATAGAAAAAAAATCGATTTCAACACAAAAAAAAAAATAATAAAGACCAGCCAAACCAAATTGAAGACCTGTGTTATTGCAGAAAATTTAATTTCTCTACGTATTGAAAGGTATTACTTATATACATACCCAAAATATTTTACCCTGTTTTGTAACAAACTGTAAATTCCAGTTTATTTATTTCGTGACCTAATTGTTGGGAACGGAATCCAACGTATAATAGAATTTCCGAAGCGCTGTAAATGCGCAGGTTCTACTTGTTTTGGGTTATTGAAAGATTGAAAATTAAAGGAAAACAAAATTCTGTAAATGTATTAAATTATAGCACAAATGAAAAAATATATACATAATAATTAATAGTATAAATAAGGCATATATATTGGATTAATAGTGTTTGTAAACTAAAACAAAACAACAAAGTTTTTATAACAAACAAAACAATATAGAAAATTATAGAAATTAATCAATATAAACAATAAAAAACAAAGCAGAGGTCTTGGGAGTGCTTGGGAGTCGTAACCAGGTCTCACAGTCCAGTGTATTAAAATATATAACGCTGCAGATAATCTTTCGTTATAAAACGGATGCGCTATTAATTCATTATTACAAATAAATAAATATTAATATATTACTGAATAATTTATTCAAGTAAAATAAGTAGATTGATGGCAATGTTATTTAGTATGAAATATGTTTACGTAAAAAAATAAATAAAAATTTTCAATCTACCAAAAATAAATAAAATGTTTACTTGCGTAAACACTAATTCTATCTCAAGTATTTTTCCTAAAGTTTCCACATACTCACCCGTCACCAAACCATTGGCTAAGCACCAGTATAATGATATCTAGGATTAAATATCTTTGGGTACACTTTGGCCTCTTGTGTTAATGATGTTTGTTTGTTTTTGTTTAGTGGCGCCAAACTTTATTGGACATCAACGCCATTTATATTTTATTTAATTTTGATAATATTCGTTAAATTTTATTTATTTTATTATTTATTATTTTATTATTATTATTATATTTTTTTCCCTTCCGATTACGTTATATTTTTGTTTGTAAATTTTGTGATTTTAAAAACTGAAACACCAATTTTATTGCTTTATCATCGTCTCCAAGGGTTTTTGAGATATCTTGGTTTAGTCCTAAGCTATTGAGGTGTGGTGTAAAATATGGACATCGTTGGAAAATATGGCTTATTTTTAGATTGTTGTTTGGATGCAGGCAGTTCGGAGGCGTTTCTTTTGAAATAAGATAGGAGTGGGTGAGCCTCGTGTGTGACCTATTCTCAGCCTGGTTAGTACAACCTCCTCTCTACGGCATTTGCGACTGGAGATACCCCAGGCCTTGGCGTCCTTTTTAATATTTTTTTAAATTTATTCATTGGGCTTTCGTTCCACAAAGATTGCCATTTATTTATAATCTTTAAAATAAAAGGACTATCTGAGGATATAAAAAAATCATTTAAG